>NW_024467208.1:989710-996835 GCF_000292625.1 Dacryopinax primogenitus | reverse complement strand
CGTCTCGGTCTCGATCACACCGATCCCGGTCGGCCCGATTGCGATCATCACGACCCCGATAATTTTGCCCTTCCCGCTCTGCAGCCGTGATGCGTGGTACGATGTCATCGAAAGGATTGGAGAGGACTTTGATCGTGTTTATCTTTGGCGGGTAGGTGGGCCGGCCGGTGCTGTCGATCTCGAGTTGTCCGATCTTGAGCACATCTGATAGAGATTAGTTCATTCAAAGTACCGGCATGGGCGACAAAGTACGGACTGTAGGTCGTATCCCCCACTACCCGACCAAACAGCGTGTTCTTCCCTTGCAGTTCATCCGCCCTATCTGCACGGTCTCAGTAGCTGTCAGCAGACTGGGTTATACCGAACCGAGTGTGATAAAGAACTGCGAGTCGTTCGTGTTGGTTCCTTCCCCGCTTGCGCAGCCTACGAGGCCGCGGTGGGTCCATCGGAGACGTGGATGGGGTTCGCTCTCGAACGGTTCTACATGGGGAAACGTAGTGAATCAAAGCAAGAATGATGAAGTAGATCAGGTAGCACTTACCTCCAAAGAATGATCCCCCGCCATTTCCCGTGCCCGTGCGGTCACCCGTCTGTACCAAGAATCCCGGGACGACTTGACTTGGGCCCTGCTCTTATTGGGTGACATGACTGGCTCCGAACACAAAACCGGTCCTGGAATCTTGTTCCCACTCTGTTGGGCTCCAAGGGCATAATTATTTTTTTTGCCCTCGATTATCATGCTGGACCCACCTTTCTCTTTGCCATGACCTGGGCTTGCATCCATTGTCAACGTGTCCTCCAGACTCGACATGGGCTGCAAATTCATCAAGCCCTTTCTCCTCTCTGCTTACAGGCAGCTATGTTGGTGGCTCGGCATGAAGCCAGTGCACATGCACACGACGCACTGTATGGCATTCATGAGGATGAACCTGTGCCAGATCTCGTCGACATTGGCGAGGATGGTTTCTTGCTTGACTCAGAAGCTCTGGACGATCTGCTTGACTTAGGCAACGAGTTTATGGATGAGGCTACTAATATCGAGGAAACTGTTTGATTGGAGCCTTCTGGGCCACGCAACTTTGAAGTTTACTTTCCGGGCGAGGTGGCTACTACTTACGGGGAATCCCGACTGCCTTTTGAGGTGATCCGGGATCACCTCCTTGCCACCTATGGGACCGTTTGGGGCACATTCCGGTGTGCAGAGGAGTGGGATTTAGCTTGGCAGCTCTTGCGGAGTCACTTGCCAATTTGGAAAATCAATACTTTCCTCAAGACACCCCTGGTACGTGTATCCCTCAAAATGCTGACCATGCTGATGTTCAATTTTGGGCACAGCTCCAGAACCGACCAGTGGTGACCTTTCATTCTCACAAAGAGCTCTGTGCCCTGGTCGATCAGCACCTACCGCAAGTCCCTAGATTCGAAGCTATTCCTGTCAACATTGGTCTAGAGTCAAAAGATCCCACCCGGGTCGTACGTGTCGAGCTGTGGCGGCGAAGCCTCGTCAATTGTCTCCAGGATTTGTTGGGCAACCCCTCCCTCAATGGCCAAATTGATTTTGCTCCCCGAAAGATATACACCGATAGCAGCCTCCAATCTCGACTGTACTCTGAGTTTTCCACGGGGGATCACATGTGGGAACTACAGGTAATGTGTTCCCTACTCATTCATATAAGAACCTCTCTAACGGGGATACCAAGGGAGCACTCCCACCAGGGCCACTGTGATTGGCATCATCCTCTCCTCAGACAAGACCCAGCTCGCCAACTTCCGCTCAAATTCTACTGCGTGGCCTGTGTATATGTCAATTGCCAACATTCACAAGGATTTCCGGCGGAAAATCAACAACCGTGCCATGGTCCTCCTTGGATATCTCCCCACGGCCAAGCTCAGAGAAATCGAGCACACAACTGACCGTGCGATCCGCCTTCACGATCTCTTTCATCATTGCATGACACATTTGCTCCAAGAGCTTCGTACTCTTGGGGCCGAAGGAATCATGATGGTGTGTCCCGACAAGAAGCTCCGGCATATTTATCCTGTCGTGGTATCTTACATTGCGGATCATCCAGAACAGTGCCTGGTGGTTGGCTGCAGACAAAACCGGTGCCCCCTGTGTCTCGTCAATTGGAAGGAAAGGAGTCAACCTCTTGTAGGAGCCCCCCGACAAATGAATGTGTACTCGTACTTCAGAGAAACCTCTGAGTCACTCCGAGAGTACTACAATCGTTGTTCTCTGGCAGGAATGGTCGCAATCACTCAGCCCTTTTGGGAACAGCTACTTCACTGCGACATCTTCTCCAGTATTACACCGGACATTTTGCATGAGCTGCACAAGGGCTTGTTTGGAGATCATCTCCGAGACTGGTTAGCTGAGGTCATTGGATATGGACAGCTCGACCACTGCTACCGGAGCATGCTACCACACGACAATCTCATCCACTTCCCCCAAGGTATCATGTACCTTGACAAGATTACTGGCACCGAATATAAGAATATGGAGAAAACTTTCTGTGGGGCTATTGGCGGTCTCACACCACATCATCTTCAGCATCCGACACGTGCCCTCATTGACATGATCTACCTTTCTCAGCTGCCTCTACATACCACATCGACCCTGAACAAGCTTCAAGCATGTTGGGAAGAATTTCACGCCCACAAAGAAGTGTTCGTCGAGTATTTCGCATGCAAGAACTTCAATTTCCCCAAAATGCACAAGCCAAATCACCATATTTCTTCGATCCAGTCCAGAGGAACCTTGGACAACTTCAGCACAGAGCTCCTCGAGCATCTCCACATCTCTCTAGCCAAGGACGCCTACCGTGCCGGTAACTGACGTGATTACATTCGATTCATGGCTCAATGGCTGCATCGTGATATGACGATCGACCATTTCTGTCGATTTCTCTCTTGGTCTCTCCACAATGACACTTCTTCGGCTGGGACTCATCAAGGTGCCCTCCCTGATCATGCTCGATTTAAGGCAGCGGAGGAGGGCAGTGGCAGGCATCAAATCCTCCCTTTCCTTGCCAGCTTGGTCAAAGGGAGTATCAATGAGCAATGTCTTAAATCGAACAATTTGGTCGGGATCTCCCATGCATTGGCAGTGAGACCCAAATATCCGAACCTTGATTTATCCATGCTGTGCAAAATCTTTTGTGCACCTAATTTCCTGGTTCGCCTGCAAATGTATCTCAAAACCAACTATCCAGCTTGTCATTGGATCCCAGGGGAAGAAGATCGTTTTTCTTGCCATGATCATGTGCGCATCCTTGTCCCGGCCCTACCAGGACAGAATGAATGCCTGAAGCTCACCGTACACTGTCGGCCCGCTCCCGAAATTGCTGTTGTGCGAGGCCAGAGAATCAATGCACGCTTCGACACTGTTATCATTCCCACCAGAGGTTCAAGTCACCCTCTTCGGGGCCACTCAGTTGCGATCCTGCGTGCCGTCTTTATCCTTGGGGCCCGCCCAGGATTACCGCCCCAACAACTGGCATATATCGACTGGTTCCAAGACCCGGTGATGACCAATAATGCGGCACATCTATATTCGGTTAAGAAAATCTCGATGCGAGACCCAAGCCAAGGCGAGATAGTTCAACTTAGCAGCATTGCAAGGTCGTGTCACCTCTTCCCCATCGTGTCAAATGAACTATGGAGTGCCCCACTCATCCCCAGCAAAATCTTGGATACTTACGAGTTGTTTTGGGTCAACCCTCACATTGATCTCAATTTCTTTTACACATACGTATTGTCCAAATGATTGGTGCTTGGACAAGCTCAAATGACAATGCTGAGTTCAAATTAATGCTGCACCTAACAGTTCTGGAGGGAGAAAAACAGATTCCATTGCTTGCTCGATATGTTCATCTGTATCTACTGTAGGCAACGATCACACAAAACCCTCCTCCATCCCTGCTCCATCCTTCCCACCTCTCCTTGACTGTGACCTCCTCAATCCACCTCTGCGTCATCTGGCACGATGAAGTCCTTCATTTCCTCATCATCTTCATCATCATCGTCTTCTTCATTGTCCATATCAACATCCACTCTATCTCCTGGTCCTTCCGAGTCTGTAGTGCCAGATGCATCTTCATCCAAGTGTTCTGCATGTTGCTGCCTGCAACGAGGCTTGACGACTTGCTTGCCCTTCAATGAGCGAGTGTTGACAGCCTTGCGAGCTCTGGTCGAATGCTCTTCCAGAGCTTGGAGGTTTCCAGCCGCACCTCATTCAAGCACCCACACATTCACGTCTAAGCGGTCATCGATCTCGTCCCAATCCTCAGGACCCCCATTATCTCCATCCGCAAACCAAGCGAAATTCAGAAGCCAGCGCTTGCTTTCATAGTTGAGATCGGTACCGCGCTTAGGTTTGATAACGTCCCAATCCTTGAGACTGACTGTACTAATCGTTAGCTGCAGTTCAATTTAACGCAGGGGTCAAGGATATACTTTGACAATAGCCTTCTTTATGAAACAGGCAACGTTTGGCACCATCAATGCAATGCTGGCAGCGACGTCCATGAAATTGAATACATGCGCAATCTATCCCTCGACCAGTCGCCCTCGGATCTCCCTGGGGATACTCATGGCATACGTCGTGGCGACAATGGTAGCACATTTCTGCCCCGAAGCAGATCTGCAATAGAGGTCAGCCAGTTCTCCAACGTTGCCTTAAATTGTGCTTACCACTACAACATCATCCAGTACCCTTATCTCGTTGTTATCTGCACGGAGCTCAGGGTGGATCTCAATCACACCTAGCTCATGGGCAATGTCGTAGGCAGGGGTTTGCAATTCGGAGAATATTTGGTTGTCACCTAGTTCAGGTGCTCGCAGCAGCGTTGGAGTCAGGCCGGGTGTTGCATGGCGAGACTTGCGCTTATGCAGCAAAGCCCGCATTTGAAAGTCGTTGACAGTGCGTTCGTGGCGGGTGTGGACTAAGATATTTTTGAATATCTCATCAGCAGTCCATTTCTGGTTGCCGCGGCCAGGATCTCCAAGTGCTTCATCGCTGAAGTCAGGTTCTTCCTTTGAAATGCGCTGGACGTCATACTTGAGGACAGTGAGGAGAGCATCCGGCATTCCTTCGAAACTGAAGGCCCAGTGCTCGAGTGGCAGTTTGAGATGCCAGCGAGCACAGTGCTTCATGAGACTGAGAAGAGCGCGCACAAAGAAGCTGGTTGGGGGGGAATCATATGCTCGACGATGCTCCATATTGGTACGGTGGTTCGAATGAGCATGAATCTGACAAATAGAACAGATGGAACTTACAATGTGGTCCCTCGTAGTGGTCATCCATGTGGACACACGCTGGACAGGTGCATCTGGTATCTTTGGCCATGGACGGGTTACATCGATGAGTTCGACAACAGTGCGTGTGGAGTAATGATTGATTGTCCACCACTGCGGCATGTTCAGTATGTCATCCCGCTTCAGCTCCTTGATGAAACTGATTATGTCGAGGTTGCCCCACTTGCCGTTCACTTGATCAAGAAACTCGAACTTAGCCTGGATGTTGAACATTCACTTCCAGACGTAAACATTGAGGATGTTCGACATCAGAGGTCCATGCATCTGCACCCAGTCTTTCGACTGGTCAGCCAGGAGCACCACAAAGTATGCATTCTATGAAAGGTTAGTCCATGTTCGATAAGGCAGGCGCCAGATACTCACAAGGACTTCCACATGCGCCTGGATAGCAATCTCAGCCTCGGCCAGATTGACGTTGTACAGTGAGGGGATCGAGGGGAGCTCTTCAATGGCATCGATAAGATCTTGGGCCATTGTGCAGGAGAGGATACGATCTGCGGGAGACAGCCTGGACTGGTCAATGATGTTCCGCGCCCAAGACTCAATGGTTGCATCATTGATGAATCCCTTTCAAATCCGCCGCCATTTGGTCTTTTCATGCTGTTCGAAAGGATCATCGTCCTCCTTCTTCTTCCTCTTCGGGCGAGGATCGGCTTTTCTCCACTTGTCCCCTTGGTTCTCAGCAAAACGAAGTAAGATTTTGTATCATTGTTGTTCGAACAGAAGATGCGAGTCTGCCCAGTGCGTGAAGAAGTCCTGGTACTATGGTGAGCTCGGTTTACTCATCACAATCTTAACAAGCTCACCTGCAGCCTATTCAGATTGTTCGCCCAGTCGACATACTGCTCGTAGTCTGCTGCATCCGGATCTGGAGCTGTGCCTACGAGGTCGAGAAGTTTGGACTCAGCGTTGACTCGACGCTGGATTGCCATTGCAAGTTCCATCTTGCTACGATCATATGGCTGGCTTGCAGTTGATGACTGAGAAGAGTCGTTAATAATATCTTGGGTGAGGATCTGGGGATGGAGGTGAGTATGTCTACGCTGCCTTGAATCGAACTGACAAGCTCACCTTGTCTCCGTCCACTGTGTCCAGTGCCTGGCTGTATATGCCGCCGTCATTGTGCTCATCCTCCATCAGCTCATCCTCCTCATCCTCTTCATGTTCTGTGTGCTGATTGTCCTCGTCCTGTGCCGAGCGTGTTTGTACGTGTTTTTCCATATGTTCGCATGGGAACCCTTTGTACTTTGATTGTTCGCATGGGCTGATCTTCCGTTTCAGCTGGATCTAGTTCGTCGAGTTCGTCTAGTTCGTCCAGTTCTTCCTCCAAGAGATGAACTTCCTCACCCTGCTGGCTTGTTGGGATGGCTGCATCCCAATCATAGCTTTGGGGGATGAAAGCATCCTGTCGAGCATTCTGGGCAGCTTGCTCGGCTTGCTGAGCAGCCGCAGCAAGTTCCCGCTGCTCCTCCATGGAACGCTCTGCAGCTCAAGCACTAGCCTTGTGTCGTATACTGGATAGGGGGGGAAATGATAGCAATGGGGAAAAACGAGGTACTTGAGTCGATGGCGGCGTTGTATCCATTGATGAGGGAGGAGTGGATTGAGCCATATTGAGTTGAAGGAGACAAGCGGGTTCAGTGTTTTTTTGATGTTGTTGTTTTTGTTTTTTTGGTGTAATATTTGGAGTTTGTGGACGTAGTACTGAGGTTGGTTGTATGAGGGGAAGGGATGAGAATAGGTGGATGGTGGTGGTATGGAGAGATCGTATTGCGTTGGGGGGGGGGGGGGGGGGGGGTTTTTGGGGGG
>NW_024467208.1:987637-989345 GCF_000292625.1 Dacryopinax primogenitus | reverse complement strand
GGGGGGGGGGGGGGGGGGGGGGTCGTGGTCTTCATGCGGAGATGATGCAGGGATATGGATCAGCGGCCCTAGAACGGACTTAGTCACAATGCATACATGTGGCTCCAGCACCTGATGCATGTATGATGCACACCAGAAATAATATTTACTATCTACTTACGTGTGCCTACCACTATGCTCTTCCAACTTTGGTGATGCATGCACACCATCTTTAGCTTTTCTAGCGCCAAGCACGAGCTCAAATTCTTCCTTGCTACAGGACCGCGCATATACCTCTGCGGCTGGGTCGGCGGTTGAGATGTGCCGCAGAGACAACATTGGGGAATCATCGACATAACGAGTAGGTGTAGGACGAGCTGCGACAAGCAACATGGCAGAAGAGACAGAAAATAGAATGGCGAGTTTAGGGAAGATCATCGTGTTGTTGATACAGTGTTAGAATCGGGTTGTTGGTACGGTGTTAGAATCGTGTTCTTGATACGGTGTTAGAATCATGTTGTTAGAAGGATGAAGGGGTAGTGCGGTGTGTGCTAAGAACTGAAGAGCGCGGTTTGAGGGATATGTGAAGACCAGCTTGGGGTGAAGTGGTTTTCGACTGCCATCCTTTTATACCCAACCAGGCCAATAACTTCATGGAACAGCTTATCGTGTCCTGGTGAGTAAGTGGTATGTATATGTACACAATGCTAATGAATGGTCTTTTGAATGCGGTGAGGAATTGCCTCGGCGAGTTTCGTCTTTCATTCAAGAAAGAAGTAATTCGCCCTTGACGCCGACTAGGTTTTGAATAGATGCTGTCTATGAGGCAATGCACAAATAGATAAGAGTTCCTGAGTGATCAGATGTGCAGTCCTTACTACTGTGACCAGTGCTAGAGGGCACTGGTTATGTCTTCTTCATACATGTTTCGACCGGCTAATTCCTTCCAGGCTTCATGAGTGTATATCTGGGTAAGCTCATTCAAGCTTTCACAGGCGGCAACTTGTTATCGACCGATTCTGCCTTACCCATGTCATGAATAAATATTCAAATACCATGATATACACGTACCGTATCTATTCACTCATTCCTAGACAGTAAAGCGTTACACGAAGACATCAAGAGGCGAAGGCTGTATATCGTATACCCCACTCTCCGACTAACCAGCGCGTTCTTCCTTACAATTCATCCGCCGCATCTGCGGTCCATCAGCAGGCTGTTGATATGAAAAGAACTGCGAGTCGTTCGTGTTCGTTTAGCCTACGACTCGGGAAGTTGCAGGGTAGATGATTTGACAAATTAAGTACCGATGAAGAGTACCACCATTTTGCGCGACTTGTTCGTGTGCTTGAGCGCTTGTTTCTCTGAACGGAGCGACCATCATTACTTGACGAACAATGTCCTCTTTACTACCAACAAATGGCAGAGTTTTGGTTGATACAACCGTGGGTGATATAGAGGTGCACAATCATATGACTCTGGACACTACATTCCTGACTATACAACCAGATTGAACTATGGTCCAAGGCGCGTCCCATCAACCACTCATTAGAATATGAACCGACAGGTAGCAGGAATGTCCAAAAGCATGTCGCAACCTCATCGCGCTCGCACTAGAAGGGTACTACGATGGAGTGATCTTCCACCGGTTTGTCCTGCCTTACATGCTGTATCCCTTTTCATGTCCGTTTCAGAGTCGTCCCGGGATTCTTGGTACAGACGGGTGACC
>NW_024467208.1:962200-986228 GCF_000292625.1 Dacryopinax primogenitus | reverse complement strand
CTGGGGCATGCCCTGCGGTTTTGAAAAAGGGAACGAGGAGACAAGGAGGGCGGAGGCGGAGTACGAGGTTATCGACCCACGCGCGAGGGCGAGGTGGGCGAAGGAGGAAAGGAGGGAGGAGAGGAGAAGAGGCGGCGGCGGCGGCGGGAGGAGGCGATAGTGGTTGATTTGAGGGATGTATGAGTGTTTATGAGCACGAGTTGGTGCGTCACACTCGCCTAGGCTGGTGCATCTTACTCGAATAGGCGCAGGTACGGAGGTGGTACACAGATGACAATTCATTCAATTTCAGGCATACAACCCATCAAACCAGATCCACTCTTCACAACTTCTCCTTCTGCACCACTTGCAGACTCGACATAGCGTTCATTTCTTGCCGCATTTGCACTGGCCGGCCTATGCGGGATGAGAGACGTGTATGGGAGTGGGGGAGTTGACGTACCGCGCAGCTGCAAGCATCGCCGCACTTGCAATCGTCGTTCCCGCAATGGGTGTTCACGAGGGTAATGTCAACAACCTGTGCGCCAGCTCGCATCAGTCTTCAATTCCACACAAGGCAAGGGGACATACAGCCATTATGTTCGAATTCAACGATAGTGAATGTGGTGAGTTCTTTATGAGCTCGGGGGACCTTGTCACCTCTGATGCGCTTACTATAAGTATCCCAGCATGGGGTGGAGTGGCGTGTCGGTTGTCAACAGTCATTTGACCCCGCCGAGCACCGGCAACGACGGAGTGTTTGATTGAATGAAATCATTGCACGTGCCCCCCAGTCTCACCAGGCGGCATCCATTTCCGGAACACCAAGACATGGGCGCTCCCCTCTTGGGACATTGATGGGTCTCATAACATCCAAAGAGTGAATTGTCTAATGTGGGCATCTTCATTCGATGCTTTCTGGAAAGATAAAACCAGCCGCGCGCCCTTATGCAGTCGCCCACCACCACAGTTTGTACCTCTATAGACTCGCAGCGATGGGCGGCGGCATTTCCGGGGAAAGTGTCCGTCATTCAGCAACCGCACTGGAGAACAACGTTGCCGTCGACCAGGGTGCCGTTCTCTCCCCTGTACGTATCCAAGACCTTCATCGAAGCCGGCGCGAGAAGCAAGCTGGGCTCCATGCCAAGATCCTGGGAGTCGACGTATGCGTCTTTGCCAACCCCGGAGGTAGCTGCCAAATCAGGGAACGATGCTCCTACAATCTCCTTGTGAGTCGCCAGGGCGGACGCGAGCTCCGAAGTGGTCGCGTCGTTGATGAAGAAGCAGGACCCGATGGGCCTTGGGACGGCGAAACGTTGTTTACCATCACGTGTCTTTCTGCTTCAAGAGTCAGCGCCGAATCAATGAAGGATGAAGAAACAAACAAGATAGCAGCAGTGCCAGCTTCAAGCAGGTTCTCGTTGAACACTTCATGATCAAGCGACAGTCCGACATCATGAGCTAATTTATGCAACTCCTCCCTCTCCTCGGCAGTGATGTAGCCTCGCTTCCACGCAAGAGTGGCTGAGAAAGCCATATCGATCATGATCGCTTTCATTCCCTCAATGATGTTTCACAAACAGCAAAGAACTGGGCTGACCGTGACCATGCCTTAAGGGGACAACGGGGGTAAGCTCCAAGGTCGGGCTCCATGTGTGGCCGAAAGCGATAACTCGGTCGAGCATGATCTCGTGTAGGTTTGGAGTCTCGAGTTCGAGCATAATCTTGATACCGCGATAGCAGATCGAATCGGCGATCTCGGCGAGTTCTCCAAGTGATACCTCGCTAGGACTAATCACATGAGAACAGCCATTCTTGGTTCCTTCCCAACCACCGTCGATCGTCTGACCCATCGGAGCCGAGCGACGGCCAAAAGCAGTTGCGACGAGTTGTGGTCCATACTTGACCATATCCGCCCACAGCTGCGTGTCCATAACAGAGGAGATCTTGATGAGCTCTGCAAACCCATTCCTGATCTGGTTCTCTGCAAGCGTGCGGAGGAAGTTAAAGTCCAGTACGGTCAACATGGGAGCGTGGTAGGCCCCGAGTCGGTTCTTGAGCTTGCCGTGATTGATTCCCACTTTGATGGAGACAGCTGCGTCGATCAGACCGATGAGGGTTGTGGGAACGCGAATGAAGTTGGAGGAGCGGCGGTAGCTCGCACAAGCGTACCCGGTCCTGCTCTTGTGTCAACTGCATCTTTCGGCCACACCAACAATACGTACACATCCGTAACGAGACCGCCTCCGATCACAAGAACAGGCTCTGCGACAGACTTCAACAAGGATATCGGGAAAGGATGTATCCACTCACCCTTTCGAATTAACCCGAATTTGTCGAACGCGTCTACCAGAGAGAGCATCGTGGTCATTGTCTTGTGCATCTCTCCACCCGGCATGACGTGGATCATACAGGAAATCTTGTGATGCTCGAAGTCTGTAAATTCACATCAGCCTAACTTCCATCTCGATCGACCTGGACGTACAAGCTCTAACTTGAGCACCATAGAGACCCTCTACATTAGCGTCCATCACAGCCAGAACGCGGCCCCACTTCTCGTAGCAATCATGCAGCACGCTCTGGGAGAGGTCGAACACTCCAGAAGCGAACTTGAACGCGTAATGCAGGTCCTCTGTTCCGCTGACTTCGAACCCTTGCGGAACGACCTGAACCGTCGCACTCATATCCGAGGATGGGGCCCCACCGCTGTAAAGTGCAGAGGACATGTTGTGCCGAGCCGAGGAAGCAATGGTATGACAGGAATGGGAGCGGTGCACGGAGCTTTGGAGCGTTATTTTGGGACCGCTGTGGGGAGGGTCAAGCGTGCTGACGGGGCTCTTTATGGAGGTTTGTCGCGTAGGCCACGGTGCTTCAAGAGTAGCGCGCGAGAGTTCCATTATGATCTGCTTGATTGATCCGTCTTCCTCATGAAAGTAATAGATTTGGGAAGAGAGGGAGGGCATCAAGGACACGTCGCGCTGTTGAGCACCTTGTCAGAGCAGAGTGGTTCGAAGCATAGAGCAGAAACGCTCGTCCACAAGAAAGTGGAAGCGATGAAGACACCATGCAGGATAAGGAATGTTCAGAATGGGCCTTGGACAGATAATCCTAGAAGGCTAGATGCCTGAGAACAATGCCTTAGAGAAGTGCACCAGCCGAGGACCTCTTCCTTTCTCTCGATCAGATGTCCCAGTATATATGTTTTCGCAGAACAGTAGGAAGCAAGTTGCAAGCATGTCCAGCTGGGACAGAGAGTGGAGAACGCATAGCAGGCCCCGCATACAGAGCGGTCAAGATGAGGCGAACGAAAGCTAGCGTTTGGAAACGGAAGAAGTCTTCTGAAAACGTTCAAAAGAAAGGTCCTCTATTTACGCCGCCACTCAAGACAGAATTTCAAGAAAGCAATCCTTCGATGTAGGGGGTGAGAAGAGACACCAACTCGAGTATCCTTCCCTCAAGAAACAGTAGCAGAGGCAGTAAGGATCGAGATTCTTTAACAATGTGCGCGATCTCAACACCAAACCCAAGCATATTCACAGGGATAATCAGCAATACGGAAAGGTGGATCCATGCCATGGGACGGTCAGACGAGGCTTTGCGAAGGCGTTGTGGTCGTGGTCGCGAACAGAACACGCCTCGCGGTTACACATACCCTTGGCGCTTCTTCTCAGACGATCATCATATCGATCAAGCAACATCAATATCCTCCCTGGATCGACGGAGAAGGAAGTCCGTCTGGTGACTGCATCTTCAGCTACGAAAACTCATGAGCTGGCATGTCTTGATTTTCTTATATACTTCTGCGGCCGTGACGGGTGGAGAGTTTCCTCTCAATGACTACTCGCTTGTCGAACATTGCGATGGTGCTGCTCCTAACGAGACCGACATACTTGCAACATGTACTGACAACTGTTATCTTGATCTCTTTATCTGTACTAATGTGCCCTATCTCATTCGGGATATGCGCGTTCTATGCCATATTCGTTCCAAGGCGCTGTGTGAAAACGCCCAACTCGCGTCCACCTGTTGTTCTCATCAATGGGGCGCACATGGCTAAGGGACTCGCGATGGTTCGCGCTTTTGGCAGGGCAGGCTGTAAGGTGATTGTTTCTGAAGAGGGAAGGTGTGTATGTGCCTTTGCTCACCCGTTCTTGAGGTAACGCCTGTTTAGAGATGGTCACTTGACGAGCACTCGATTTTCACGTTACGTGTCGCGCTTCTATACCGTGCCTCGGTTTCTGGATACCAAAGCGGCCTACATCTCAGGAACTGCACAGTCCACACAGGCTGGATACATCTCTAGTCTTGTTCAGGTCGCTCTTTGCGAAGGTATCGATCTGTTCGTGCCTTGTTCAAGAGCGGAGACAGCACTCGCAGACGCGAAGGCAGCGCAACTAATAACGAAACTCAGTGGAGGGAAAACACGAGTAATCGTACCCAGCCTCTCAGTCACTAAGGAACTACACGGCAAGGCACGTCCTTTGCGATGTTATCACACCTTCCATTCTAATCTCACAAACACAGGGCACGTTTATGAAGTTGCTCGTATCTCTGGGTATGCCTTACCCTCAATCGTACACAGTCACATCAGTGGATCAAGCGATCGCTATCATTTCCTCTCATCCGGTGTCGCGTCCTCTAATTCTCAAGGCGAGCGTGGCACTGGACGACATCGGTCGCACCGATTGGACGTTTTATCCCATACAAGGCGACCATTCCTGCACCCTTACCCGCAAGAAGCTCAACAACTTGCCTATTCCGATAAGCGAACACGAGCCATTTCTTCTACAGGAGTTCATCCGCGGAGCCGAATACTGTACTCACGCTCTCGTTGTCGAGAACCAGCTCCGGGCGTTCGTCTGTTGTCCATCAAGCAACATGGTTATGCGCTATCTGGCCGCCGAAGAAAACATCAGCAAGAAAGCAGAAGAATGGACTACCGATTTTCTTGCTGCGTACTCCAAGGAGCGCCCCGAAGCTCCATTCACTGGGCACCTCTCGATGGACTTCATCCACAGGAAGGAAGATGACAGTCTCTACCCCATCGAATGCAACCCACGTGTTCATACTGCCGTATCGCTGCTCGCACAAGACACAGCTCTTGTAGACGCCTATCTTTCTGTCTTGCCGAGCTGCGATCAAGAAAGGTCGGACTACCAACAACCTATGGTGCACACACAGCCAGACACAAGTCCACTCTCCTGGCACGGGCATATGTGGTTCACTGTATTCTTACCCTACTTGTTTCCCATCCTGACCCGGATTGGCCTGCATCCAACCTTCGATTATATTGTTACTGACGAGGAGGCGAAAAGCCAGCTCCCCTACACGGATGCGACCTGGGATCCGGATGATCCTTGGCCGTTCTTTGCTCTGTACCATGTGCAATGGCCGTGGTACTTAGCCAGGTTTTTGGTCATGAGACGACATAAGAGGTGGAACAGGTTTAATGTTAGTACAGGGACGATGTTTGAGTGCTAAACAATAAGAGGGCATGTCACAAAGCACATGATTTCTTTCACCGTGACAACGCGTGATGCTCATCGTTAGCTACACGTTCAATACATAACACACACCTACATCTCCTCCTGTAAGCCCACACACGTGCTAACCTCAACACCATCGTCCTCGCCAGTGTACGGATCCCAGCTCATTACGAGCATGCTTTCGTACCTCAGGCGCTTCACCCCAGCGATGACGGTTCCGGTCTCTTCGTCCACCTCTTCCAGTTCCTCCAATACATCTCCTGTGTCATCTTGTCCCACGAGTTCCACATCTTGAACGACAAGCTCTGTGGCCTGCTCATCCGCCTTCTCTCCAACTCCCTCTCCTGCTTCCTCTCCACCCTGCCCTACGTGCACTTTCGTCTGTGCTGCTTCTGCTTCCTCCTCCCCTTCTTCTTCTCCGTCTTCCTCTTCTTCTTTGTCGATACGTACAGGGGTCTTCCCTCTCACATACGCCAAATACCTCGGGTTCCCTGGTTTGATAACGTTATCCGCCACTACCGTCGTGCCCTTTCCTACCCAACCCCCCTCCTCGAGCGCTTTTAGGTCCATTGTATAGTGCGGCTTATGATGATCCAAGAACACGAGATCGAACTGTGTTCCCGGGGCGAGGGCAGGCAGGAGCGCATGTAGTTTGAGGATGGAGCGTGTGGAGGGACCAATGAGGATCTTCGTTATGTCGCCCAGGCCGGCGAGGCCGAGCAGCGTGTTGGCGACATGGGCATAGGAGGCAGACTTTTCCAGGCAAATGTAGCCAACGAATTGTCTGGCGTCGCTAGAGAGAGGAGGGGAGGACGGCCAGGAGGGAGGGAGAACTCCGTTCGGATGGAGGGAGAGAAGATGCCGAGCGAACTTGATGGCTGAATATCCTACGTAAGTTCCCAGCTCGAGGATCAGCTGTGCACCCATTTTCCGGTCAGCTCCACAGCCGTACAATTTCTTGAGAAAAAGAGCGCACCTTCGCCCCCTTCTCTTTGATGATCTCCTCCACTACCTGCCCCTTATGCGCCCCGACGTTCATCAAATATTCTCCCTCTGCGAACCGGTCGATCGCCTCCAACACCGCTTGCGGCTTGCCCTGTAATTCATCTTTATGAGCAAGCAGGGCCGAGACAAGACGCTCTTCACGACCATCGCCGGAGAAGGAGGAGTACCCGCCGACTGGGGTATGCAGAGTAGGACGGTCTAGCATCGCGGTCGAAGTGCAGGTGGTGGTCATGGTACTCGTCATCGTTGCGCTTATATTGGTAAACGAAAGTTGGATGCGTCTTAATAAGTAGTCGAATCAGCTACGAAACATGCAAGGTCGACAATGACAGCCCAAATTAAGCCGACATCGTGCACTTCGCGTGTCAAGTGCACGTTGTCCTTTGTCAGTCGTTCCGCAGCCGGTGATCGCCATCCAACTTGTCCTCTTTATAGATTTGGACGTCCTGTGATGTTCGGGAAGAATTCAGAGCTGGTAGGCGCAGAGGACGGAATGTTGCCACCTTTTGCGGGAGAGATTCGACAGAAGGCAAGTCGAGGATCGACGTCGAAGCATGCCATGGCGAAATTGTTGATCGTTATTTTATTATAAATTGTCCGTATTTTCCTGAATTGTCCGCAGGATTGTTCTGGATAGTACGAGGAGGATGTAGAACGTTTTCTTGAGGAAGATATAACCCCCAGGAAGGGAAGCGATAACGGCGGTTGTGAAGAAGCGTCGGAATAAGCGCGCGTCCGTTTCCCTCTGATTCTTGCGCTTCTTTGCATTGAACTTCCATCTCGCACGAACCAACATGTAGATCTTTATTTTTCCCCTATATTTCTGCGATTCGTTGGGAGCAGTCACGGAGCAATTATCTGAACTCGGAAATGCTGTATCGCCTCAATCCCGGCGCTAAGCGGTGGCCGCAGCTGAATAGCATGCATGCGTCCACCATGCGCACACTGACGTCTGCTCAGCTCATCCTCTCATCAGTGTCATCGTCGCCTGCCTTGCAGCGCTCCCATTTCTTGTCTGTGCAGTGCTACATGACCCGCAGGACCTGCTGACGTTGCAAACACCGATCCGCTGCAGACCGGATAGGAAATCGCCGCATTCTCACCTCACTACTCCTTCCCCCCAGTGCAAGCGCCTATTCTTATGACTCACCGCTCCTCAGTTGGGACGTATATTACCTCGTGCATGGAATACATGGGTCTTTGACCTGCTCTACTCTTCACAAGCACCGCTGTGCCTCAGGAGCTTACACACTTATAAGCCGATATGTCGGTCCGTCCCTGCTCCTTTCCTTTCTCTATGACCCGCGCTTATGTCGCAATTCCCACCCCCCACCAGTCTTCCTCCGCTCGGAGTATGCCTACCACACCCCCGAGCCATCCCCTGAGTCAGAGAAGAAGAAGCACAGAAAGAAAGAGCGCGACCATCAAGAACAAACGGAGAGGCATAGGAAAGGCGATGGATTTGTAGTCGACGGCAACCAGTGGAGGACACCCTGGCCGGGAGTCAAAGGCTGGGCAAGTGATTTTCACGTTTGTGACTAATATATGGATGGATCAAGGAGCAACCGGAGAGGCTGATGATAGTATTATGGACGGAGGAATGCGGACACTAACGGTTGAGCTGCTGGTTCAGTCCAATTATTGTTCGATGGTGTATCATTAGGCCGTTATACCCTCTTGTAAGATGTGTGTCGTTCTCCACTTTTCGTTGTACATCAATATTCTTCTGTAATAGTAGTATGCAATCTCAGTATGTGTATCAAGATGTATTGTCGTTGAACTCTCTGACTCACTTTTTGTCAGTTTATAACATCCCCACCAATTATCAACTACTCTCGAAGCCACCCGATCTTTGCCGATATGATCCTGTGCTTACCCGTTCCCTTGGCGCTTCTTTCGGTGATCAGCGGCAAGGGTTCTCCAAGTCATTCTTGTTCCGGGAGGGCGCACGATTGCAAGAATTGTCCTTAATTACTCTCTTATCCTCACTTCGCATTGTCGCATTGTCGCATTGTCGCATCGTAACATTGCCATTGCAATTTCTCCTAATCACATATTGGTGACCGTATTCACATCAATTATTGTTACCATGTCCGCTCCTACTCCCGCCCTGCAGCCCGTCGAACCAGCTTCCTCCTCCTCCACCGCAGTATCCAACACTCCCCTCCCCCTGCCTGCCTCACACTGCCCCAAGCTCCCCCTCCGACAGCGGTTCTACGAGCACATGGATGCAGAAGTCGATGCGGACTATTCCACTGTGCCGCTGAGCATATTTTGCTTTATGACGGGTTATGTGAGTCTCTATCTCCACATATTGTAATAGGACGCTAAAGCATAAAGCAGATCGACAGCTTAACATTCTCCGCGTGCTATATCTGGTGTGCATTCCAAACCGGTACGCTCTTCCCCGCTCCCAAAATCCATAACACCTAACTCAAACAACCCAGGTAACACCGTCCAGCTCTCCCTCGCCATCGGGCGGCTGTTCACCGGTCCCTACCCGCGAGAAATCGGTTTCCAAGTACCCGATCAGCAAGCCCTCTGTTCCCTCCTCTCCTTCCTGCTCGGAGCCTTTATAGGCCGTATAGGGGACAAGCTCGGATCCCGCCGCCGACTCTGGCTCATCTGCAGCACCTTCATCCAAGCAGCTATGACACTCGCAGCGTGCCTGACAGCGTTCAAGAGTGGCCAAGTGAGCTTTGCGGGCCCGAGGGGGGAGCCGACTTGGACTAGTCCACTAGGGTTCGCAGCGCTGGGCTTTGCGAGCGCGAGCATGGGCTTGCAGGCGCATCTCGGTACTCGGTAGGTCTCACATTCCTCTTTCTTCCTCGTGGGGCTAGAGCATCGCCTGATACCCTACGTTTGCTATTAGGCTGGGATCGCAGTTCGCCACCACAGTAGTCCTGACCACCATCTGGGTCCAGTTCGTAGGCGACCCCAAGCTCTTCTCCCCCCACGCACCCATCAAGCCCAGGGACCACAAAGCGCTTGCCATCCTCATGCTCTTCATTGGTGGCCTGGTGGGGCGTGCACTGGACGGGACAATCGGTGCGGCGAATACGTTTGCGGTGGGGGCGGCAGTGAGGCTGTTGGTCACGTTTAGTTGGTGGTGGGTGCCTGCGAAAGAGAAGAAAGAGGGGAGCGTGAAGCAGGGCTAAGGGACGGCGCTCGAGCAAGGAAATGGAAGAGATGGCGGTGTAGATTTTTCTACTATGGGGTTCAATGGTGTGCGTGTACCATCATTTCACCTAGCATACTCACACATAGACTGGTTTCTAACATCCTCCCAATACATTTCATATCCATCACTCCATTCATCTTGGCCTGAATGGGCGTCTATCAATGGACCAAGGATGAGAGAGGAAATCACGTGCGTCATTAACGATAAGCCCAGGAATACACAAAGTGGGTATCGCCATTTCGTACAACCGAGGTATTAGCCTACAAAGGCCCCGATATCTTCTACAAACTTTCTTCCCTCGCCAACCCGTCACTCCCATGCAAGGGCATCTAGGCCGTGCCCAAGGGCACGCTTCTCGTCTTCGCCACCAAGCAAAGTGTTCAGCACCGCCGCAAGCCTGACACCGGCCATGGCGAGCACATGTTCGACGACGTGCTGATCCCTGATCGGACCAAGGTACTTGGGTGTATCGAGCTCAGGCGGTTTGCCATGAGTATCGTAGTGTGGCGGCCAGACGTATTGGCAGTTTAGCGGGTGGAGGGTGGTCGCCCAAGCAAGCGGGCAGATAGGTAGGTCGACGGGGTCGATCGGCGTCTTCGGACCAACATTGAAGATAGCTTGGTTTGCCAAGGAATGTACGGGGAAATCTGGACTGTTCTCGTCCAGATTGTGCGGGATGAGGAGGGAAGGGTCGAGGTCGCCGTCGGCTGGGCAGGTCGGCCACGCGAGGTATTCATCCGCCCACCAGCCGCGAATACCTTCCCAGACGATCCAGCGCACATAGGGATCGAAGATCGAACCGCGCAGCGCAGATTCTATGCGCGTGCTGGGGAGCGGGCGGGTATAATTTGAGAGAGTACGGATAGACTGGGTGATGAGGAGGGTATCCCAGACGGTGTGAAGGTCTGTGAATGCGTTAATGGGAGGTCACGTAAGAGACGAAGTGCTTACTTGTCGAACGCCCTTCAAACTTTACATGATCTACAAAGTCCACCATGAGCATGGGGTGCATAGAAGCGCATGCAGCCAGCACGTACCCCCATTGCCACCACGATCCCGACCAGACAGGTGCATAGGCATGTGCAGGTCGCCCAGGTAGTGCGTCAAGAACCTCACGGCTGTATCTTGCCTCTCAGCGCCATAGTTCTTGGTCTCGTACGTAACGTTCACCAGCGCTGATAGAAGGTTCTTCTCGCTGGTCCAACCTTGGTCGCCAAAGACACAGTGTTCCGCGGGGTGATCGCCGATGCCATTCACGTAGTGGAGGGAGCTTGTCCAACGCCATTCCGGCTTGCGCTTGATGCTGTCTGCCCAAGCAGCGTAGGGGGCAAGATGGCACCGGGCGTTGTAGGGAAGGATATCGCAGAGTTGTTCCTGTACCGAAGGGAGAAGGTGGATCTGTGCGATGGTCGCGACGATTTGGTGACCGGCCACTCCCCAGGCGAGAACGCGAGTGACCTGGAGAGCGCACAGAAGGGAGGAGATCAAAGAAGACGCGTATATGCGCATGGTGGTTGGAGAACAAGATGCTGAGTGCGTCCAACCAAAGGGGAACACAGGAGCCCTTACAACGCCCATAATAGGAGGTACGATGACATCCGTGGGTGGCGGTGCAGATAAATTCCGTATGAACGTGCGTCCAAGGTTCGGCGTCGTTCTCTCTGTGTCGCCTGCCTGAGGGCGCCTGGCGCGAGCACAATGGCAACCCCTCTCGAGGAGTTGTTCAACTTACCACTCGGATCGGAACGAGTGACAGACGCCGACGAAGAGATCTTTCTGCTCTACAGTCTGCTTTCATCTTCTGGTACTGAACGCGAAACTGGGCTGGGCTTTGTGGATCCGAAGAAGGGCGAAATCACGGTCTCGATTGACATCCACCCACCTATCAATGCACCGACACTATATCCGCAGCAAGAGATCGGATTCTCAAAGAGCAAGGGGAGAGGAAAGAGGAGGCGGTCCGGCAGAAGAATGAATTCCGAAGAAGAGAAACACATCGTGGTTACCCTAGCGCAGGACCTGTCCGGGCTCAAGAGCCGGAGGGGCGACACTGGTTAGCACGGTGCTTACATTTGAGAAGGCATGAGCCAATATTATATGTGAAGGAAGTGTGTTATGGCGGGCGAGGTGCGAACCAAAACCAAAAAACCAACTATAGGATGTGACAGGAATTCAGCATCCATTTAGCGGAAATACTCTTGCAAGAATACTACTTTCCTCCTTCACCGCCTCAGATTGCTATGCTCAGCTCCGCTCTGCTCCAGACCGCGCATGTCCTGGAGCTCGGGAGCGGTATCGGCCTACTCTCCGTTCTGCTCTCCCCAATCGTGCGCAAATATACTGCCACGGACATTCCGGCATCACTCCCCCTCCTGCAGAAGAATGGCGGATCAAACAACATCACCCAGGTTGTGACAGTAGAGGAGTTAGACTGGGTTTTCCTTGCAGGGCTAAACGAAGAACGGAAAACCCGATATTTTCCACTGTCAGATCCACCCGATATCGTACTCGCCGTCGACTGCCTGTACAACCCCTCACTTCTGAAACCGTTCCTGACGACCCTTTCGTATCTCTGCCGCCCTACATCTTCCATGTCAGAACGCCCCAAGAGGCGACCTGTTGCACTGGTCATGTCGGAACTCCGTGACTCCGAGGTTATGCGGGAGTTTCTCACGCTCTGGCTGGAGCTGGATGGAGACCAGGGAGGCTGGACGATTTGGAGAGCGGGGGAAGGTGTCCTCAAGGGAACACGTTGCGTACTTTGGGTAGGATGGAGAACTGGATGAAGATGCTGGGTGTCTCTCAGGTAACGGCGTGGGCAGTTGGTCACGCGCTGTGGTACACCGGCAGTACCGTAACAACTTCGGGATTCATGACTGAGGCAATCTCCATGACTTCTGAGCGGATCTACGCTGACTGTCAGATGCGGTGATTGATCTTCCATCCACTTGTCTGTAGGCTTCTTCTCTTACAGAGATGGGACCGGCTTGTCCCCAATACTGCGATTCCACCCTCCTACATTCGCTACCAAGCTATGCAGGAAGAAAGCCCGCGAAGGTGGAAATGTCGGAGGGGGTAGTCGACATGCTGGCGGCGTGCTTAGCAACAATCAAACAATCCGCCGATGCACAATTGCCTCCGTTTCACCGCGGAGAGGCTATGAGATATGGGAGTTTCAACCCTGCGAGAAGAGGGACCCGCCGATCCCGACCTACCCTCATTCACTGCCCGCCCCACACCACTGCTGAGGTGCTTCTATTCGGAGTAAGTTTACCAGATGAATGTCGGACATGGTATTGGATCCCATTCTTCGGTCCCTGCCGAATACAGCATTGCGCAAGAATCGTCAGTCTGCACTCATGAATGAGTGACACTATGAATGAGATGAGAGCGCTGAAATGAAGTTACTGATATAATAATAGAAATCAGGACGATACATTCATTATGTGTTGTACGTAAAAGCAGAATCGGCG
The DNA here is from genome assembly GCF_000292625.1 of Dacryopinax primogenitus. Classification (NCBI taxonomy): domain Eukaryota; kingdom Fungi; phylum Basidiomycota; class Dacrymycetes; order Dacrymycetales; family Dacrymycetaceae; genus Dacryopinax; species Dacryopinax primogenitus. Next base: position 973,104 of record NW_024467208.1, on the reverse strand, counting down.
TTACCGGAAGCAATCGGTGCTTCAAATTCAACACTGCTTTGACGCTCAGAGCGCGCGCTGCCCAGTGACCATTCCTTCCTCCGGCCCATGAACTACCTCTCCAAGGCACACACCATGTACAATGTAATTATCGTGCCAAATGGGCGCACCGTATCTGCAGATGATTTGGATGGCGTATCGACAGTTCGTGCCAACCTGTCGAATGGATTGGCTTTGTTGGTACGTTGTTGTCTCCTTATCATCTGCTCAGCCATCGCCTGACGGTGGTCTAAAGATCGAACCTCACAGCCGAAGCTGTCAAGCATGCAGGAAGAAGCGAACCTATTGTATACACGAGGAGGGATTCGCATGCTATACATGTCGCGCGAGTGGCGGATGTTTGTACAACAGCAGTCAAACGGTCGAGCCTCGTCGTGGTAGTGCGTGCTGCAGCCGAACTCTTGTGTATGTCTACTAATGCTACCCCTTAGACACATCCACGCCCTCGAAGAGACAGAGACCGACTTCTCCAGCTCCCCGTATACCGTACAAGGACTATCCTCGTCTTCTCCCAAATCTCCTTCGCACCAATACTCCGGCTCGCACTCAAGGTGAACCTTCGCCCCGATCGCCTAAGAAGCGGCGGACAGATCAACCACGGGGTTCTTCAACCTCTGCATCTAAGCAGAAAACTTCGACGCGCAAATCTGATGTCGTCGAAGAGCCTACCCTTCCCTCACCTGATCCGCTCAGCGATTATGACGTGGAGGAGCCGGGTGCCGAATCCGACGACGTGTCGATCAAGTCATCATCCTCGACGCGACACGAGACATTAGAAGCTGTGCGGTCTCTCCGAGAGGTCGAGCTTCCCTTGCCTCAGCTTTCAGCCAGGTTGAGTGACACGATGGCGTTCATCTCGCGAGCAGAACCAGTCTGGGAGCTGACGCGCTCCCATATCTGGCCCATTCGTGAGCTCTCGGAGTGGTGTAATGCTGAAGGCCGGAATCTGCGAGTGGACGTACGCCAGGAAGCGACCCTTGCGTGGGAAACGTTCCAGCAGGGCCAGATCGCGATGCAGGACGCACTCGAGAAGGCGAAGAAGGAAGCAAGGGTGCTCATGGACACGATAGCGAAAAGATTGTGAGACAGACATGTATTGAATTATGGTATCATGTAACCTCTTTGTACACGTTCTAGAGCATCTAAGGGATAAATATACAGGGGAAACGAGAAATTCATTGCGTCGTGTCAAACCACTGGGAAGAAAAGGGCGGAACCTACGCCTGACCAGGGAACTCCTGCTCCGCGTTCTCCTCCGTTTGACCTGGGAATATCTCTCTGTGTCTCTGAGGTGCTTGTCCAGGGAATTCCTGAGTGTACACGCGTTGCGGTCGCGGAGGGGGTGTCGTCGCCCAGTGCATAACCTTCTGGAGGATGGAAAGTGCTGATCCTGAAGTGCCCGAATGCGAGCTCGTCTGTGAAAGGGAGGCGGTCGACCCTTTTGGGGAGGGATCAGAGAAGTAGGTATTGCTGGCGGTGGACTGCTCAGAATATTAGCCTCATTATCTCCGGAAAAAAGGAGGATAATGACCATGATGGGGTACGTCAAAAAGTTGGATAAATGAGGGGGCTGAAGGGATTTAGGTGGGGGAATCAACGAGGGGGTCAAGAACTACAGTCTACGTGCACCTATCCATCGAACAGCGTAACTTTTATATTCATTTCACCATCCTTCGATTGCATGGTTTCAAGAAGAACAAGGGACGGAAGCGAGGGTCTCAACAGCCGAGGCCTCAACGGTCCTCCGCTCTGCTCCGAGTTGCCCCTTCACTGCCACTTCTACGGGTGTTCTCACCGAGTCCGGTGTCAATTTGCTGCACTTCTCTTGGGGAGGCTGATCACGGAAACTCCTACTCCAACCTCCACCAGGTGATGACCGGGACACTGCTTTCGTCCGGAGAGAAAGCTGATTCAATGACGAGTGTGCTCGATCACGTGATCCGACAGATTGATTGTCCACCGAACTTCCTACAGTACACATGACTCGATCACAGTCATGAAATGCAAGTTCACTAACAATACAAAAGGGGATGAAGGTCAAGCCTAAAATTTTTGGGGAAGAATATCCCCTAGTCCGGGTTTCGTACAACCCACTTGGGTGTTCGAGAACTCCGAGATGTGGTGGAGGTGAGCTTTCTCAGCTTCGTCAGTAAGCGAAGACGGTCGGCCGGAGATTGAGCGATCTCTTCGTAAGGCAGCGGGGCAACATCGGGGAAGTAGGAAGAGCATGCCTCGCTCTTGTACGGGCAGAGATAAGGCGAGACGTAGGGAGGAGGCGGTGTGGTTGACTGCTGCTTTGTCAGCTGAAGATCGCAATCGGTTATGGGGAAGACGTACCATGGTGCTTGTCTTGACCGCAGGGAATGGCGTTGAGATGCAAGGGTGCTGCCGTAGAAGACTTGCTCGTGTGCGGCAATGTCCAAAAGAGAACGCGAACTCGACTGTGGGAGGTTGCGTAGTCTCATGGACTTTTATACCGAGTTGACTTCATACCTTGTATATCACGATACCATATTGGTACTAATGGCCGGTCTAGACCTCTGCCCAAGCGTGCACGGCCTTTGCCTGAGAATGACTGATTCAAACAGGTTGGTGAGTTGCATTTTCTCCCCGAAAGTGTATTCAAAGCACGACGTCATTGGACCCCTAGCCCGATGGACAGTACACTTATGACCGCATCATGTAATGCGGAATGAATTGTAAGGGTAGTTCCTCTATGTCATCACAGAATTCAGTCATGTTTTCCACAGTTCCATGCCTTGAAGTGGCCTAGAACGTGTACTCAGCATCAAGATATGACGGCTTCACATACGGTGGGAAGACGAAGCTGCGGAGGTCTACTCCCGGGACCGACCGGGGATAACGGGACCAGATTTGCTTACTGTGCTTACTAAGCCACCGATCGCCGTTTCTTCCCCCGACATTCCCCGTCCGGTTTCCCTATGTCCACTCTGAGTGGGCTCCGAAACGTCATTACGTCCGCGGACACTGTTTGGCGTCTGTGATGTTGCGCGAAGAGCTATCGTATCGTTTCGGGCGCTTAGAGGCGCAGAATATTTCGGTATGTTGTCCTTTGTCGGAGGAGAGCGGAGCGCCGCCGCAAAAAAGGTGGAGAAAATATCGGTAGAGTACGAGTGACTCGCCTTTCGCGTTTGTATATAAACCAGACCGGGCCAGGTCATGGGAAGTAAGCACGCGTCGCTCACGAATATCGTTCACTCTTCTGAGCTCATCAACATTAGTCTTCAGATCTTTCACAGCCCAGCGCTCTGCTCTTATAATGGTGCGTGCCCCGCCCACCATCTGGGAACCCTTCCGCTGACGAACCGCAGTCTACTCCCGCCTCTTCCTCGCAGCTCACGCCAACGTCTTCAACACCAGTCGCAGCACCAGTCGCAGCACCGGGACGCGTCCCTCCGCAATACCAACCCCCTCCTCGCAAAACCCTTTTTGAGAGGTTCAAGCACTGGGCCACATCGGGCCCATATCGCGAGCGCAAGCGCTACACCCAGGATTTTCCTGGATCAGACGGACCGGAGGAGGATGTTAGGCAGGACTTCCCCGGTGCGGCCGGAAACTCATGATCGGCGCAATCCTCGTCGAGGGATTCATAAAGAGCGCATCCTTGTTGGCCTGCTCGTTGTCGGTCTACTCCTTCGTTGGATGGCTAGTGGACCCAGCAGGCAGCGGTCGAGGATGAGTGATGGATGAAGTGGCGGTGTGGTCTTTTTCTCAATGCTGTGGCAATTTGTCGTTGTTTTCTTTTAGACTGCTAGTTCACTATAATGGGATTCCCACGTTACCGCTATCATATCAGTTAATCCGCCATCGCGGGAGTCATCAGAGTTATCTCATTGGTGGGCGGCCCCCGCGCCTATTTCAGTGAATGGGAAGACCTGCCTAATGAGGACGCGAAGCCGCAGTGCCACCGCAGTGCCACTTCGGGAGCAAAGGTTCTCACTTCGCTCTTACCATATCCGGCGGCAGCCCACCTTTCCCGCGCTCTTCCACTTCGGCGCCGTAGACTCGCCTTTGTTCCAGGCCCCATCCTCTCCCCCCGAGAAGACCCCTTCTCCCGGCGTCCGACATCTCTCCCTTCGGAATTCCGCACCTCCGGTATACCTCCTTTCGGGTCCGGGCTCATCCAACGGGGAAGCGCTCCCTTCGGTGAGGTTTGGCCACATGCGTGCAGGATATGCTGAGTGCGCATTCCCTGGGGAGCTCCAATGGGATGGCAGCGGTCAACGCACATGACGGGATGACTGGTGCTGCTGACTCGACTACCTTGTCCGTACACGCGTTTCTGACTCGTCCGGTAAAGGCAATGACCTCATGCCGTGTGAACAGCGAATTGTTGTATTACAAATCAATTTTGCAATAACAGCAGTTCATGGCTGACTTCATATGCATCAGTTATCATACAAGTCCTCCGCAGGACCCTTCTCTAGGTCGGCCCGCTCTTTAGAAGGCGCGTAGTTCCTTCATCCGGACCCGTCCGCCAGCGGTCGACCCCTCTCGGCAGGTTCCTGAGCGTGTCCGAGTTTCCGTTCCCCATGAGCACTTTACCTCGCCGAGAGCCTGCGTCGACGTCGTTGTCACTCTTCGTCGGCGCCGTGACTCCCGCAGATGCTCCGCTGACTGTGCGGCGGAGCGGAGCATGCCCAAGTTATTTAACAAGCCGCTCAAGATGCTCATCCTCACCAGCAGCGAACGTACTCCCCACGTCCACCGCACTCTCGACACCTCCAAGGTCGTCCTCTACCGCCTGAGCCCTCATACCTCCGTGCTCTCTAACCCTCGCACACAATGGTGAGATACCTTTCCGATATTTTCATAAATCAGCGCTGACAATATCCTTTCTAGTCTAACACTCCTCCTCCTCCCTACCTCAGCCGGTGCCCGTCGTTCTACAAACTGCCGAGTGACGCCCCTCCCCCTTACCCCTACTCCGATGCCAAGCACCCCGCATGCTTTGGCCAAGCCGATGCCGATGAGCTCGCACGCAAGCTCTCGCAGCTGACGATGGTCGCACCCACACCCATGCCTTCTACGTGCCCAACACGTCCTACTGTCGCACCGCGGCGACCCAAGCCCAGAAGCCTGCGCGTCTGCAACCCAGACCTCGCATAAAACGGCACAGTCAGAGCCCAACTGGCGCCCAGTCATCGGCATGCGCGCCACGCCCACTCCAGCGCGACACTTTTCTTTTCTTTTCTTTCTTGGGTCTTAGGGTTATTCGTCGATTCCTCAATTGTGATACCCAGTACGATTGAGCCGGACATTTTTACACATTTACCCGCACTTGCATGGATGCCAGCATTAATGTAAAGTAGTGTATGGATAGAAATTACCAATTTTGATTCATTCTGCCTTACGTGCTGGTCTTACCTCATCTGGTTGACGTAAGCTTAGTACCCTTGCCGCTCCAGAATCGAAATTTTGTCCCTTTGCTGAATACTTACTGTAAGTCAGCGGCGACCTAAGGCCTATGATGCCTGAACATCAGCCTGTGGCATGGGACAAGCATTCCACGCAAAAGATGACCTACACCCCAAAGATCATCAGTACGTTCCTCCTTCCTGTATGGCTCATCACTGACATGTTACCAGCGGCGAACGGTGTCATCAACGGTCCAACGACGCCACTGAATCGGACTCCTAGCAGAGCTTCAGGTTCAGAAACACAAGGAAGTCGTCAGAACAAATCTCGTTCACCCAATGGGTCGATCAACAATAAGACACAGCATGCATCTCCCAATCTGGGGCAACGGCGTTCGAGAACCGCATACATGCAGTCGGACGAGGAGGATGAGCTTAGTAGTCAGCCTAACTCGCAATCACCGAAGAAGGAGCGAAAGATGAACGGAGCTGCTCTTCCGAATGGAGGGAAGGATGAATTGAAGAGGAGCAAGGAGGAGGATATCAGGTCGCACAGGATGCAGCTGCCGATATATGATGGAAAGGGGGCGATCGTTAACGCGGTTCGCGAGAACGATACCGTGGTTGTTCTCGGCGAGACGGGGAGCGGGAAAACGACTCGTGGGTCCTGCAATTGATCATGTTGTTGCAGTACCACTAATTCATGGTATGCAGAGTTACCCCAGTATCTGTTCGACGAAGGGTTAGCAAAAGACGGCATGATCGCTATCACTCAGCCTCGTCGAGTCGCCGCTGTCACCATCGCCGCCCGGGTATCAGTTGAACAAGGCACATCCCTTGGGGAACAAGTGGGATACAGTGTTCGATTCCAGGAACGCACGTCGCGGTTCACGAAAATCAAGTTCTGCACAGACGGCATGCTCGTCCGCGAGCTGTTGCTCGACCCTTACCTCGAGAAGTACAGCATCGTCATCATTGACGAAGCGCATGAGCGGACGCTGCGGACCGATATGCTTCTCGGCAGTTTGAAGCGCATACAGCAAGAGCGGAAGGCAGGCGAGAGACGGAGTAAGGACGGGAAGAAGCTCGATCAGCTCAAAGTGGTCATCATGAGCGCGACCATGGACGCGGAGCGGTTCAGCAAGTTCTTTGGCGGATGTCCTATTTTGTATGTCTCAGGAAGGCAGCATCCGGTCGCGATTATGCATGCCGAAGAACCGGTGGAGGACTTCATCTTTGGTTGCAAGAGGGTATTCTTGCAGATACTTACGAACGAGCCGCCAGGAGACATCCTCATGTTCCTTCCAGGTGCGTTGGCCCGTCTTCTGGTATTCATGATAGGTTCTAACGCCCTGTAGGACAAGACGATATCGAGTCCATGATGAAAACTACACGTGATATGATCACCCAGCTGCCGCCAAATCTCGCGAAAGTGCTGTCGCTGCCTCTATATGGTGCTCTCCCACCAGAGCAGCAGCGGAAGATATTCGATCCTGCACCTGAAGGGTTCCGCAAAGTCGTATTTGCGACGAACATCGCCGAGACGTCTATTACCATCCCCGGGATCCGGTACGTGGTTGATACCGGCCTGTGCAAAGAGCGGTCATACCACACCGGACATGGTGGTAGTGGACTTGATGAGCTCCTCATTAAGCCGATATCCAAGTCAAGTGCTCGGCAGAGAGCGGGTCGTGCAGGCCGTCTCGGAGCAGGAACATGCTTTAGGCTATATACCGCCGACACGTATGAGGCTCTGCCAGAAGCGCCAATTCCGGAGATACAGCGATGTGACCTCAATGCTGCGATATTGGATCTCAAAGTCTTGGGTGAAGATCCGCTTACGTTTGATTATATCGATCGGCCGCTGGACGACGCCATCCGCGCGAGTCTGATGACGCTGTATGCGCTTCAAGCACTGAACGCGCAAGGGCATCTCACACCGCTCGGGAGAAAGATGTCCTCTTTCCCCCTCGAGCCGTCTTTATCCCTCGTCGTGATCTCATCCAAGGCACGGGCGTGTACTTCAGAGATACTCGATATTGTCTCCCTCCTCACGTGCACTGCGAAGTTGTTTGTGGACACGGGTGATACGAGGGAAGTCGCTGCGGATGCAAGGAAGAAATTCCGACATCGGGATGGTGACCATTTGACATTGCTGAACGTCTTCCGCTCATATGAGGACGTCGTTTCTGCCAACACGAGCACAGGCACCAACATCAATGCGGACGCTCGAACTGCCAATGTCAAGACGAACGGACCGTCCACTTACGCAGGCAATCGACGCGCTGTCCGACAGTGGTGCTTCACCCATTTCCTGAACGAGAAAGCCCTAAACGAAGCGCTGACGATTCGCACGCAGCTGCGAAATAACTGTGAGCGGGAAGGGATCGATTGGAAGGTTTCGTGTGGTGATGATCTTGAGCCGGTGCTGAAGTGTCTGCTGGATGGCCTCTTCAGGAAGAGCGCGTTGAAGGCAGCTGATGGGACGTATCGCCAAATTGGGATGCAACAGGTGCTCAAGATACACCCCAGCTCCAGCCTGGTTGACCGGAAGCCCGCAGCGATCATATTTGATGAGCTGGTGCGTGCCTTATTTGCAAAATACCTCGCCTGGTCTTGATCTCAACTGTGTTTTCTAGTTGGTCACGACAGCCGTATACGCTCGCGGAGTGTCAGTCATCCACTCTTCCTGGCTTGTGGACACCCCCCTCTTCAACAGTAAGAAAGACGAACCTGTGACCCATGCGAATGGCCAAAAGGGTGCCATCCGTAAGAACAATCACGCAAACGGCACCAACGGCAATACCATTTGACCCTGGTCCTGTGTTTCTTGCATGTCCTGCATCACCTTATCTAACATTCTCTTGTATTACCCTTGCATTGTATGTCATCCTCAATATCTTACACGAGCGTCGCAACCTCTTGGTTGACGAAGTCCTCAACCTTGAACCCGCCTGTAGGTTTCTGAATAAAGCCAGTCTGCTCCAGCACCCTATGACCTGATCAGTTGATTGAAACAAGCAAAGAGCTCTATCACGCACTCGAGAGTATTGGCCAGAACCTCCCCCTTGATCGTCCCGCACTCATCAACATACTTGACCGTCTCGAGCCACGCCCTCACATCCTCTTCAGGATATCCGTGACTCTTAACAATATACTCCGCATCCGCCTTCTCCCTCCCCTCCGGGCTATCAAACGTTCTCACGAACCCGCTCAAGCCCTTGAGGAACTCCACCACTTGCGTCGCCGGTGCCCGCTCGGGATTGGTGGAGGAGGCGATCATCCAGCTCGGCCAAGGGGTGGGAACGCTCCCGATGAACTTCACCTCTCCAGAATCGCGGTACGGCTTGGTGGTAAACCACTCCCACATGAAGCAGCTCGTACTCCCGTCGTTGACGCTATCCCTCAAACCCTTGAAGTCGTCGTTAACCTTGAACTCTAGAGGTGTGATCTTCCCGTCCGGTTCGAACCAGCCTTGCTGCAGAGCCATGACACACGCCATCGTCTGACTTCCACTGCCGACGCGAGAGATGCCGACGGGAGTACCCTTGAGATCCGAGATGCTGTTGTACGGCGCTTGAGAGCCGGTGATCACAGCCCAATTGAGGGAGCTGGAGACGTACGACCCGCACAGCTTGTAGCACGTCTCGCCTTTCGCCAAACCGGCAAGAAGGGGGTCGGTGAGTGCGCTATTCCCCGATCAACATGAGCGGCGGATGGGAGGAAGTTAGCGCACATGGCAATGTCAATCTGGTCCTCTTTGAGTGCTTTAATCAGCTGACCTGTGCCACTTGGGCAGCAGACGAGGGTGAACGTCTTGTCCTGATCGAAGTTGTGAAACTGCATGAGCGGTGTGAGGAAATGTTCGGGAACATAGCCAATTCGAAGAGGCATCTTTGACGGTCGTTTGGAGGAGGTGAGCGAGTGGGAAGAGAGAGACTAAGCAGAAGAGCGAAGTAAGTTATACATAGCACGCGCTGGTGGACTACAGTCACTGCGTGTTGAAGGGTCCTTTGCGGTGTGCCACCCAGGTAGCCCAGACAACCTAGGTAAGGATGGATAGGGCAATGTGCACAGATGGACTAGGTACTGCGCTACCTATGTAATTCCATGCTGCCTGAGACAACGTGGGAGGGGAACCTGCAAGGTTCAGGGACTTAGACATTTGCGGGACTAGTACTAGTACTAGTACTATTGTCAGGGATCACCTAATTTCGAAATATCGTGATCATCTTGAACCCATGATACAGATCGAAGGACCAAGAGAAACATCTCGACCATCTAATGTCATATCGATGGCTGAGTCGAAATCCTCTAAGTCCCTAGGACCCTGCCCTAAGGTAATCCCTGCTGTACAGTTCTCAGCCACCTTCTTTAGATTACTTCTGTGCCTATCATAGATAGTCTCATCCCCTTTCGTCATTTCATGGTTAGATCTGATCTCTTAGGATCCTCCACAATACTCAAACTAGGCATCAGCATCTCATCAAACTTATCTACTTGAGTGAACCAGATGATACTGTCAGCTTGTGCTCTTGATATCCTAGTGCTCCTCTCAATACTTCTCTTGACCTCTGTCAACACCACCATTACTTGACAATATCTGCCAGCCTGGTCTTGCAATATCTTGGCCTGGTGGTCTTGCTCTCTCAACCCTTTACACATCCTCTATTGACCCTTTCCAGTTGTATTGATGGCAGCCTCATGTCTGGTATTGTGTGCCCTGACAACTATACTAGTTGTACTTATACACCAATATTGCTTACAATTGGTATCTACAAAGACAGTCCTAGGAGTATTGCTTACTGGGGCATTGCCCTGCCTACCATGAATGATTTACTCACTTGCACCCACATCTGCCTTCATCTTGATTCCCTTGGTGGCAAGCTCAGCAACCATGCTGAGGATGATATTGGTGATGGAGATGCCTTCTTTCTTTGCCACAATGAGCACCACTGGAAGAATATCAGCATAAGGAAAGTTTTGGGGTGAACAACTAACTCAAGAACATCCCCCAGAACACAGGATTGTGCATCACCAACACCTTGGTGATCTGCTGCATACTCTCCAAGGCCAAAAGGATCACCCCAATGATGCAGAGACTGCAGTATCCTGTGTACTGCCAGTGCCCATAGTTCTGCACCTCATCAGGGGTCACAACATAGTGGGTGATGGTGCTGAGGGCTTGAATGATATTGCTGCACCATTCATCCCTGGTGTCCCAGCCTGCAAGAGCAAATGGTGGGAGCATCCATTGCTGGGGCTTGACCTCAAGGATGGAACACACCAGCCTTGCAGCACATTCCTCCTCATGCGGAGCAGGCAGGTGTTCTCCAGCAGGGCTGTGCATTGAATGAATGGTGGGGAGCACAGGGCCTTGATCAGGATCAGGAGGATGAGTGATCCTTTCTTCATTGACCATGGGAGGTGAGTGTCAGGGCACCAGCTCATTGCTTGGTCAAGAGACATGACTAAGCCTTTATGACA
>NW_024467208.1:951864-956196 GCF_000292625.1 Dacryopinax primogenitus | reverse complement strand
TGTGCATGACCTCATATGACCTCATCCTTGGTCATATGACCTGATCACCTGACTAGGCTGTGACTGAGAAACTGACAACCGATTTATTGCAGGGTTGGCTTTTGGAGGAGACACTGGCCATGCACCTATTTGTCTCCAAGGATACCATGTTGGTGGAGTCCTTCTCAGAGGAAAACTGTGTAAGTCATGCCCCCATTTTTTGTGTCACCAGTAGGTGCTGATGATTTTCAACAGTGTAAGACTTGTCACAAGCATGTTGTCCTGGATGGTGATGCACCCACCCATGACTGCAACATAGCAGAGCAAGTGGGTAAGGGGGCATGTTCAGCATGCAAGGTGGTGAAAAAACCATGCAGCATGCATATAGGTGCACCATGTTTCCTTTCCTGGTCTTTGATTTTGTTTGTCTGACTTGTTTCCTTAGCACGCAACAGAAATGTGGCTGCCCCAAAGGTCACACTCTTCCACCTGGAGACCCCAGAACCTGAGTCCCAGACATCCACTCCAATGGCCAAAAAAAAGAAGGCTGCACCCAAGTGCATTACCCAAGCCATGAGCAGCACTGTCAAGGCCAAAAAGCATGAGAGGGAGGATGATCAGGGTGAGCCTGGGCCGTCACATAAGCAGTCCTGCCTTCCAGAGGCTGGTAAGTCCATTCCTTCTGTAGTTTATATTTGGGCAATGCTGACAGAACTTGTAGAGATTGAGCTGCTGGTCATGCCACTTTGTATGGCAGAGCACAAGATGCTGGAGCTCCAGACAAGCCTGCTAATGGCACAGAAAGCCATGGACACCATAACGGGTTGGGCGGAGCAGGTCCAGACTCTCCTGGGGAGGGCACTGGCTGAGTAGATAATTGTTTTCTTTTTCTTGTTTTTTTTTTCCCTTTTGTCATAATTTGTCTCATCATCCCGTCATCATAGTTGTAGTGTCCTTGTAGATCCAAATTTTGCCTCAAGCAAAATTCATGGTAATACATCTTGTTCATCCCTGTGCCTCTTCAGTGTGCTTCAAGGTATGTGACTTCAATGTTTTTGCATTTGGTAATTCAGATGTGGTGTGTATCATAAACATATTGCAGGTATTCCAGTAAGGATTGTGTTCTTGCCATACTACTGAGTCTGCTTGTGGACCTAGTAGATATATCTCAAGGAAACAAAAAAAATGAGGGACAAATTTGGGAGGGAAGGCAGGCACTGTTTGACAGGCTGGTAGGCATAAGGCCCATGCTACTTATTTGGGGTCAGGCTCTGTGGTAGTTGACAAGATGTTTTGTACGTTTTGTAAGATTTCAGCAGACATCTGCTGCAGGATGTTGGGCAGGGTGGGGGTGCATTCAGATTGTACATGGTAGGGATACATGCAGAACTGCACAATCCAGGCTTTGAGGATGGCCCCATCCAAATCAGCAATCACATAACTGCCTCAAGCAGTCCATGTGACAACAACCATAGGGCCAAGAAATCAGGGCTTTGATTTTCAATTGAGTTCCTTCTCTGTCCAAGTATTGCAAATGAGGACCAGGGTACCAGGTTTGAAGTCATAATTGGCAAGGATGTGCTTGTTGTCTGCCTTAAATTGGTCTGCCATTCTCAGGTGGGCTTGGTGAACCTTCTTCTGGAGGTCAGATAAATCAGACTCACAGTGCTCAAGCTGTTGAATTGAGTAGGCCAGCTTGTCACTGTTGGTCATAGGGAATTTGGGTGGGGGCACAAGGAATGTTGCTTGCTCAAAGTCCATGGGGAAGACTGGGTGAACACCATGTGCAATGAAATACAGGGAGAGACCAGTGCTGTGCTGGACCAAAATTCGCTCAGCCCAGAATGCAGTTGGCACTTTGTCAGGCCATTGCTTGATATTATCTCTGCATGCTTTCAAAATTGCTTGGTGAACCATAAAATGTTTCGATTCTACTGCACCATTCACACAAGAGTTGTATGGTGAAATTTGGATGTGGATGCCAAAGCATTGTTCCAGTTCCTTCACTGCTGCTACCCAGGCTGATCCATTCTCAGTGACAATCTCCACAATATTGCCCCAGCAACAGATAACATCATGGAAGAGGACTGATGTGAGGGCCATTGCAGTTTCTGATTTAAGGGACAGCATTTGGGATACAAAGAGAGGGAGCATTGGACTTGAGTGATGCAGGTGTATCCTTTCACAGGAGGCATCTTCATGGTATCATAATAAATCTTTGAGAAAAGCAGAGCCGGACAGTCAACTGTTGGAGGTTTGAGGACCTTCTGAACTGTCAGGGCACTGCCTGTTACCACCCCTGGCCACCCATTTCACCCTAGGAGCAATGAAACAACAAGCCCCTGGAACTTCCTGTGCTGGTAACTGCCTTAGGACAATGGCAGTGGTCATACAAGACATTGTGCAGAGGACACCACAAGACTGCTGTGTCCAGACACTTGGGGTGAGACATAGTGGTAGCTAAAGGCCCTACTGGGAGTAGTGGAACACAAGATGACACTTGTAGGAGTCTCCACAATTTATTGGAGAGGGTTGGGAGGCCTAGGGGTGTTGCTAGGATGTCTATCTGACACTTGTAGGAGTCCCCAGAATTTACCTGGACTCCTGGGCTTCTGGTGAACACCTACAAGGTATATAAACAGTAATACAGTGACGCTGTATCCCTCAGATTTGATCTCTGAGGAAACTCCTTAGTCTACAAGCAGTTTCTAAGTCATCTCATTGTCTTGAACCCCCTTCTACACATGCCTGAACACCCTGCTCTCAGAAACCTGCCTTGACTCCACAACTCTTGCTACACTTTTCAGCTATCTATAACTGACTTATAACACCCCCTGGGACCCCCCAGTGACCCCCTTGGACCCCCCCAATAATCCAGCTGGCCCTGGTGATGTGGATATTGACTAGTACTGCTGGTTAGAGCCACTTTCAACCACAGTAGACCCCCAGCACTTCATCTATTGTTTGGGATTAGTGTGTGGCAACCTTGCTAGACCTAGTGCCCTCACATGAATGCTATGGATTTGACATGCATGGCAGGTGCAGAGGTACCATTTGATATTTGCGCAGAGGTCTGGCCACCAAAAGCAGAGACGGAGAATACCAGCAACAGTCTTGAACCCTTTGTGACCACTGTCATCATGGGCTTGTTTCAACAAGGCAAGATGTTTGGCAGGAGGGACATATATGTGAGGTAAGCCAGTGAGGTTTCATTGACACAGTTTGCTGTCATGTAGGAAGTACTGAAGGGACTGTTTGATGAGGGCCACATGCTGCCACATATTCCAGTCCAGAGGGAGCAACAAATTGGTGAGGTATTGGCAAATAAATGCAATTCAGTCATCAAGGTGTCAGGCAGAGGAGGTCATGGGTATTGCTATTTTGGGCACAGAGTCCTTGACTGCAGATTGAAGGTAGGCAGGATATGAGAGTCCCAGGCATTGTTCGTGGTCGATGTCCGGCAGGTTCGGAGCATCTAATGAATTTGGGGGACGGCATGAGAGACCATCTGGACCAGTGTGTTTTTTGGCAGGAATGTGGACAAGGTCGAAGTCGAACTGGTGTATACCACTGACCCAGCAGTTGAGAGCTGCGGGCTTGGGCTTCTTGCATGATCGTGACGACCCAGACCGCCAACCACCTCCTGAAGATCGTGACCGAGAGCGAGACGCCGATCATGGTCACGAGCGATACAGGGATGATGACCGTTCAAGGGGGAAAAGAAGGAGGGAGGATGATCGCTCGTTCAGGAGATCAAGGGAGAGGGGCTCTTTCTCCCCTCCGCCGAGACGGGATGATTATCGGGGTCGTGGTGATCGCAATCGGGCCGACCGGGATCAGTGTGATCGAGACCGAGACGAGAGAGCTCGGGATGGTCGGGATCGTGGACGAGAGGAAAGAAACAGAGAGGGACGGGAGGGCCGTAGGGGACGGTCTCGAAGTCGGGGTGAGGAGAGGGACCGGGAGAGGGAGAGGGACAAGAGGAGACGAGTGTACTAATGTGGCCCGTTGTGTACGTGGTTCATTCTTTCGATGCATGTAATCTGGGTTCCCGGAGAGGGATTGTACGCTATCCGTGCACAACCTGACGGCTTGATCAGTATGTCAAGTTCAACGTTGCTCGTCGTTGTCACCAACGACAGCGCATTTCGAATCAGTTGGTATGCTTGAAGCTTTATATGTCAGTGGGTTTGTACCGGACGGAGTCATGTGACATTTATGCTCTTTCATTTCTTGTAAACTACACATTCAACCCAATTCTACAGTCAGTGCAACGTACACATCCCGAGTCTGCAGTTCACCAGGCTCTCCACGGCACCCAAACATCAACCACAGTCTTTCCATCCCCTTCAC
>NW_024467208.1:908843-943588 GCF_000292625.1 Dacryopinax primogenitus | reverse complement strand
ATAAATATAAGGCCTACTCTGCCTGGGACTGTCTCTTCAGACTTGGTCTCTTAGGATCATCCACAGATACCTATACTGTAGATAGGTCTTAGTCATCAGGTCTACTCCACTTCCTTGTTGCCCTGCTTAGACTCTTGGCACTCTTAGGTGAGCAGACTTAGTCAGCCTGTGTTGCCCTAACACCATGCCACAACCCATGATGCAACCCTACACAGGCCTCATGGATCACTTTGAGAAGGCCTGGAAGTGAGGAGAAGCAGGGATAGAACATGTGATAAGGGGTACAAGACCCCAAAACAATGCATTCCCTGACAAGTAAGAGAAGGTAGGGAAGAAAGGGGAGAGAAGGGAATGGAATAGAGGAAGGACAAGAAAGAAAGTGGGCAGGTATGAGGGCAACATGATCCAGCAAGGCTAACAATCAAGGGCTCCAAACAGAGATATGAAGAGATTGAGAGAAGATTTGGGAGAATCAACAAATAGTCCAGAAAGTCAGTGGGTTTCAGAGTTTGATTAAGATCAAAGCAGAGGTTTTGAAGTTAAAAAAAGAGTCAATGTCAGGGTTTGCCCAGTTTCAGTGTAAAGTTGATACAATCAACACTGAAAGGCTTACTTCAGCCTCAGGATAGCCCAAATCTGCTGACCCTGAAGCGAAACCACTCAACTTCTTCAAAGCACCACCCTAAACAATGGTAAACTGTACAGTCCCACAGCTACTCTTTTGATTCCATTATACTTCCATTTTTCCTACATGTATATATACCAGCTCTAGGAGCCTTATGTCCCTTAGAGCTGATCTCTCAGGAATTCCACTGTCAGATAGTGATGAACCTAGATTGAACTCTCACCGAACCTCTTTGACTCTCTGATTGGTGTTCAAACCTAGCCTTTGACCCCCTCGGACTGTTTGTGACTCCACTGCACATCTCTTGTGACTAAAGGCATTTTGGGCTGATTCAATACATTGGCCCTACTGTTGACCACAACTCAAGCTTTTGTGCTCTCCTTGCTGCTTCTTGCTTTTATTGGGCTCCTGATTTGAGGATACTTTCAATATCTGGCAGTGTGCCCTGACAGTCAAAAGGTATCTAAGAGCAACTGAGAGCTATCAAAGTTACATAAAGTGATGACTAGAAATGCTTGATTATTGGCATTTCTTGAACAGATCAGATCTAAAGGGGAATTGCAATGAGCAGAGACAGGGTTGTATATACTAGAGGGGTGGAATTAATGTGGAAGCAAAGAAAGTGGCTTGGGAACTGTACAGCTACCAATGATTCTTTCAGAGGCTTTTGGCATGCAGATTGGGGGGGGGGGTCAGGTGTTTTGAAGGTTTTGAAGAATTCAGGAGTTCAAGATGTGTGATTTGGTTGAAATGGGATTGAACATGAGTTGACAGTGGGGGTTGAAATTGGGTGTCCCCTGACAGCAGGAAAGAAGATAGGGGGGAGAAGAGAAGGAGAAGAAGCAGGGGAGAAGCAGGGGAGAAGCTGTCAGGGTACAACCTCTGCAAACTCCTATGCAAACTGCAATTTGGCCTGAATGTCACCATTTCGACACATTCAACCCCTCAGTCAAGGCTATTAACTAGGAGAAGCCCCTTCTGACAGGCCTCTCTCTCCATCTGGGATAGATGGCAAGGCTATTGGTGATCATTCACCTTTTGCAAGGACTGAACACTCAAGTTGCACATTTGCTCAAGACTGTCAGTTATGTTGACTAGAGTTTTGACCCCTTCATCAAGTTGCTAGGACACCCAAAGGACTTTGGGGCCTACAGCATAGGGGGTCAGAGTTTGGATGCCCTTTGGGCCAGCCTATCAATCATGTTTGACTATTCATAGGCCTTGGTCATGGACCCCAGCAAGGCCTTTGACAGGTCAAAGACAAGTAGCCACCTTTTGGCAACTTTGGCTGCTTACTCAAAGTGCCTATGACTCAAGTATGGGTGATTGGGATCAGATTGGACCTTGAAGCATGTTTTGGCCAGGCTTTGGCTGACAATTGAGAAGTAAAGGTGAACCCTAGTGTGGAGATTGGGAGACTTTGCCCATGATTGGGAGACCTTCAGTCACAAGGTCTGCCCTGAGGTAAGATGGACAAGTACAGTTTCTCAGCCACAGTCTATTGCTTCCTTTTGTTCCCTTTGGCATGTATATGTAGGCACTGGTCTGAGGGCACAGAAGCCTCAGATTTGGTCTCTCAGGAATCCCACCATCTAGTATGACCTGAAACACCAATCTCCCTCAAAGGAGGTGAACTGTCCACAATCATGTCGATTGACCTCAGGTAGTAAGACCAAGGTACTCAATAACCTGGTGACACACCCCGACTCTTTGTTGTACCCTCTGAAGGCTGGTGCTCCAGCCAAGACTGTCAACTTCCAGACAACTGGTGCTGATGTATCCAAAGTCTCTGCTGATAGGCCACTCTCCTGGAGCTGAGAGGTCTGACCTGTGCTCAATCTCTATGAAAGCTCATGAGGCAAGCCTGACACCCCTTTTTTCAGCAAGGTTCTCATCTACAAGTAACCAAACCCCTGACTACACCCCCAATGGCTCACCCTAATTGCCCAATGTCCATACCAATTCTGCTGGCATTGCATTATGCTGCCCAAGTCTAGGTGACAGGCAACTCTGGACTCCTCCCCATCTGACATCCCCTCGATTCTGCCTGATCAATGAAGGGTTACCATTGAGATCCCATCCCCTCCCACCAATACACATGCGATACCTCCACTGACTTCCAAAGGCACAGCTTTGTCCTGCCTGAGTCCAATGTTGACATGATTGGTCATCTACAACTTCTGATACCTTGTGGTTTGACCTCAATACTGGTTGACTACAGCACCCCCCCCTTACTACCATTTCCAATTCTCCTGCACTGACTCATGCAACATGCTGATCATGGCTGATTGTTGATGTATCAGGATTATTGACCCTCTCCCATACCACCCTCACTACTCCATGTGGCTGACATGGCTGATACCACAAGAGATCCCGAAGCAGGCATGCAAGGACCACTGAGAGGTCTGATGTCAGCCTTTTGGATGATTAGTGGTTGTTTGGCAGTCAGGTCACCCCAATAGGTTTCAGCTTTGCCTGAAACCTTGGCGTTTGGCCTCCACTTGATGGTGTGCCCTGACAGAAGCAGGGGAGAAGCAGGGGAGAAGCAGGGGGAGAAGCAGGGGGAGAAGGGGGAGAGAAGTGGGGGAGAAGGGGGGGGGGGGGAAAGGAAGAAATGGGTACACAGTTACAGAGTAAATATGATACACAAGTGATTGCAGAAAACTTGCTTATTAAGCGGATTAAGAGCGGGATCAAATTCTTTCATATACAACAATGAGCAAAGCGAGTTGGGCTAACCTAGTACTGCTTAATACAAAAGAATACTGATACACACAGGGCTATACTGATATATACCTAGGTATAACCATCTGATCACAGAGTAGGTGCAACCCTGGCACAGCATTCTAATTCAGGTGGGGTGGAACCACCCTTATTGCCGCTGCAAAGGACCCCTAACCAGACGACCCGGGTAAGAACCGGGACTTGTCTGTGCTTTCCAGTGGCTTACTTTCTTTCTCTTGTGAACTACACTGCAGAGAAGGGCAGCCATGAGCGCTCTAGGAATGCTCTCGACTGATTTACAGGTGAGTGTGCTAAGCAAACAAGTGAATAAACTCTGAAGGAAACATAGTCGATTTCCACAGAATCAAGGAGGAAGCATCCAGAAGTTCGTGATGTGCGTTCGACGCCCTCGTCATGCAGGGGCAAAGCTAATATCATCCCAGGCCGCTGAACAATCTCTCGCCGTTCTCCGCTCTTCTCCAGATGAAGCAGCAGCTTCCCTCCTCAAGGGGGATAAGAAATCCGACACACTTCTCCAGCCTGTATTCCTTTCATGTCAGACTCGGAACTCTAAGCTTGCATCTATCGCTCTCGGTACCCTTCAGCGACTCGTCGCATCCCGCCTCATCTCACCCTCCTTTGCGCCTAGGATAATCTCCACCCTGTCGACCGACTGTCTGACAGGCGGTGTAGACATCCAACTGAAAGTGCTGCAGACGCTGCTCAGTTTGCTGACGGCATTCTCCGATGTCAGCGGGGAGTTGTTGGCCGAAGCACTCCTGGCATGCTTCAAGCTACACGAGAGCAAGGCTGCTGTGGTCAGCAGTACGGCGGCTGCGACGCTCAGACAGCTCGTCATCCTCGTCTTCGATAAGGTGGCGGATGAGGATCAAAATGGCTCAGCCGAAGCAGCATGTACGTCTTCCATCCAAAGTTATACGTTCCACTCATCTTTTGAGCAGTCAAGTCAGTTCAACTCCCCGATGGAACAAACATCCCCCTTCGACCTTTTGCGCGCGACGCCTACTTGATCTTCTCAGACCTGCTTCTGCTCGTCAATTCGCAAAAAGCGTACTTCCTTCATCTCACCTCCCTAAGCAAAACGTTCACGCTCGAGCTCATCGAGTCCGTCTTGACAAATCATCACCAACTCTTCCGCACCCACTCAGAGCTGACAGCGCTTCTGGAACGTCAGCTCTGTCCCTTCCTACTCAAAGCACTCTCCGACCGTCCGCACTTCCCACTCATGCTCCGCTCAGTACGGGTCGTCTTCCTCTTCTTGCGCCAATTCACGCGCGACCTCAGCGCCGAAGCAGAAGTCTTCCTCTCCGTGCTCACCAAGTCCATCAGCGGGGACAACATAAATGGGGAAAAAGAGCGCCCTACTTGGGTACGCGTCCTGAGCGCCGAAGTCCTACGTGGGCTTTGTGCACACCCGGATCTCCTAGCATCCCTATTCGAGCTCTACGACTTGCGCACATCAGAAGGCCGCAGCCCGGTATTCAGCAATCTCATCACCGCCCTCGCCAGGCTCGCATCCTCCAAACCTTCCCTCCTCGGAACGAATGCCGCGCTCTCCGGTGCACACCTCAGTACCCCCGGACTCGGCCTGCCAACAGTACACGAGAACCCGTCATCCTACGACGTTGCCGGCGTAGCGGGTATGGTTGCTTCCGCCGCTGTGGCTGGCGTGTCTGGTGTTGTTGGGGGTATGATGGGTGGAGAAGGAGGACTGAGCGCCCAGAGCAGCGCGATGAAAGTCCCTTGTATCGACCAGCTGGACAAGACGGACGCGCCTGTCATCCCTGATGGATACGTCTACCTCCTCGCACTCCAAACGCTGTGTACCGTTGCCGAAGGGCTGCATACCCAGACGCTGCCGATATACAACACTATTATGGAGCGAAAGGGGCAGCACTCGGCCCTTTTTCAAGGGATGGCACCCCGCGCATTGGACATGAAAGAGCTGCCTTCCGATAACAGCGAAACCCAGCGGCTCCGCCTATCGTACGCGATGACCGAGTCTGGCTGGCCGGCGCTTCTTGCCAGCCTGAGTTTCTTCATGTCTACCAACCTCTCGGACGAGCTGTTCGTGGACGTCCTCGGCGCCTTCCGCGCTCTGATCTACGTCTCCGGTGTTCTGGGCCTCGCTACACCGAGGGACGCATTCTTTACCTCCCTATCCAAGTTCGCCGTCCCGCCTCGGACGGTGAGCGCTTACGACGCTTGGACTGACGGGCCGCACCCGACGCCCAAGACGCCTATGCTCAGTATGGACAGTCTTGCTGCCTCCTCGTCCGCTCCTTCCCTCGTGCCACCCACTCTGGGCGATAGGAATGTCGCCTGCCTGAAAGTGTATGTCTCCTGTGCGCACTACCTCGCCGCTGTCCTCGGCAAGAGCTGGTATGACGTCTTCGAGACGCTGCAGAACGCAGAACACGTTCTAGGATTTAGGATCCAGTCGAAGGGTGGGCAGATGACGGGACAGGATCCGTTCAGCCCCAAACCTCCGCAGCCACCTGCAGGAGGGAAGCACACAGAGCAAAAGCCGCGCCACCCCATGCTCAACGACCTGGATAAGGATGCAGTCAGCCAAGTCATTCGAAAACTATTCGAGGCGTCTAAGTTATTGGACATTGCTGGCTTTACCGCCTTCGTTAGCTCCCTCTGCAAGCTCAGTGCCGATATGGTCGACATGCAGACTAGGGCTTTCGAAGGTACAATGGTGGAAGATGCGATGACTGGTAGCCAAGAAGAACTCGCCAGCGCACCGGCGACCGCGTCTCCCACTCCACTGAGCCCGAGGAGTGAGAAGGTCATGCGTCGTGCGAGTGGGATGGCGATGCCCAAAATTGTGCGAAACGGGGACTTCGGCATCAACAAGCTTGGCGTTGTTGTCGCTCTCAACTTGCAGCGACTGGTCCTTCCTGAAGCCCATGCAACTCTTGCTGCCGTTATCAGACACCTGTTGATGGTATTGAGTGGGTCGATGACGCCGTCCATCCTACGACTGCAAGCAACAGACACCCTAGATGAGTCACTCCTGCTCCTCTCCCGTATCTTCGGACCAGAGACGGACTCGACCGGCCAAGTTCAAAGGCAAGTACTAGACGCCCTGGCTGCCCAGATGTCTGTGCATTCGTTGCATGGCAGCAGCTCAACGCTCGAAATTCGCAAGGCGGGATTGGACACATTGCACATGATCTTGCAGCAGGCTGGCCATACTTTGGTCCTGGGTTGGGAAACCATCTTCCAGATACTGTCCAGCGTCATACGCCTGGATCTCTACTCTTTCGAAGAATCAACCAATGTGGTGCAATTGGGGTCACCAAAACGCCGTCCAGCTCCAATTATCACTGCATCCGTCAAGAACGACGCGAGTTTGATTCGAGTCGCTTTCTCGTCCCTCAAGTTGATCTGCAGCGATTATTTACCCTCATTGAGCGTCGAGCAGCTTCGTCTCTGCATAACGACACTGGTCACATTCGGACAACAGAAGGAAGACTTGAATATCGCCCTTACTGCTGGAGGTGGCCTTCTGTCCAATCTCTCCGATTATATCCAGACGAAGCGAATTGGAGAGAGCGCAGAATACGACACGTTGTGGATGTTTTTGCTTAATCAGCTTCTGGTTTTGTGCGATGACAATCGTGCTGAAGCTCGGAACGGCTCCATCCAGACTCTTTCGAGAACTCTGCAGCTGTACGGAACGACGATGACTGAAGCGATGTGGGATGAATGCTTGTGGAAGGTGTTGCTTACTCTTCTTGAGAACCTGCCAGCGAAGAGTACCGATTCCGCATTGTCAGGAGTATCGCCAGGGCCATCGCCACCCACAGCGGTGACAGTAACTACCGCGCAGCCAATCGACAATAGCTGGAACGACACTAGAATCCTTGCCTGGCACTCTCTGAGTGCTGTTATAAGTGAATTCTTGGCTAAGCCCATCTGCGCCTTGCCGAGCTTCAATCTCGCATGGACCAAACTCCTTTCTTTGATTCAACATGCCGTCTTGAGCCAGCCAAATTCTGTAGGAGCAGCAGCGATGCGCGCCCTGGAGAGAATCATGAAAGCATCCAATGCTCTCACAGATCTTGACAGTACCGATCACTCGTCATTCTGGGAGAATTCGTGGACGACTTGGTCGAAGATAGGCTTATCAGCAGTTGCGGTTGACTCCATGCGCAAAGGCTATACGCAAGACATCTTACTCGCCCTTATGGAGACGGGTAGCGTCGTTTACGGGCTCTCAGGGAAGCAGTGGGATATCGAACGCTGTCGAGTTCTGCTCCGTATTTCAAGAGGAGTTATGGAGTACCGCCACTCTCCTGAATACCGTCTTGACGTAGATTCTCTTTCTCCTTGCCAGGCTGCAGTTCTGAGAGTGATTGAAGTTCTTGATGAATCCGTCGGGGATACTGTCAGCCTTGTTCTAAAGGAACTGGCGTATTATACGCGGCTTGCCTTCCTTCCGTTCACCGATGGTTTGAAATCACCTGTCACTGCTATCCCACCAAATTCAGCAATCAGCAATACGACAGCCGCGAAGAAGGCCACATATATTGCCGTAGCTAAGGCTACAATGCCGCTGCTTGTCGACCGGTTTTCCTCCAATTGGACCAACGTTCAACTGTATAATGACGGGGCGGTGGAGGATATTATAGCCGTACGTCGGCATCGCATGAGGCAGGAACGAGACTTACCTTCGACCAGGCTGACGCATTGCCAATGGCCTTAAAGTACTTATGCCCCGCGGCATCCCGTATTGGAGCAGATCCTCCATTGTGGAAGACTGCAACATCCAGTTTCATTTCTATCCTTGGAAAAATCTCTTCTGGACTAGAGCAGCTCAAAGATGGTGTGTGACTTTAGAATCAACAACTTTTTGCCAGCCCACTCAATATTTGCAGGTGTGCGGGATGATGCCCTTGTCCGTATTTGGACTGAGGTTGTTCAGTGCCTGGAGGGAGCTTTAACAGCAGATTGGTCAGCAACTGACTGGGAAACCATTCTTCAGCGAGCTGATATAACGTAGTTCTGCGGGTCTCGTTATGCCTCTTGTCGAACAAGACAGTGAGGAACAGTTTGATCGCTCGTTGCTGCTTGCTATGGAGCAGCACGTCCTCCCATATCTAGGGAAACAGAAGCTACCGATTGACCTAGTACAACGGCTCCCCCAGCTGCTAGAATCAAGCAGTGTACTACATCGACCAGAAGACGAACTCAATTTCGTCCCTGTTCCTGACACACATGCGTCTCCCTTGACTCAGGACAACCAGCCGCATACTCCTCAGTCTGTGGCAGCACGCTCGAGATCTGAACATGCGATATATGGAGATCCCGTGTCAGTCACTGCCTTGTCTCGGGAACGTTTCCGATACTGGTGTGTTTCCATATCCGTCTGTGACTTACATATGTTGAGCTCACTGGGTCTTCAGGTGCTTTGACCTGCTATTTGCAACATGCAGTAATTCCAATTCTGGTACGTTAATGACTTGAATACAAAGCCCCGGTTAATGTTGCATAGACCACGAACCTGAACGGCGAAGATTGGCAGCCTTGAGTCTCCCTATCCTGATAGGACGTTGCAAAGGCATTTTGGCATCGCACGTTGCCGATACACAACTGCTTGGCAATATTCCTTTCGCAAGGTATGCTCCCTCTCGCTTCACGAGTGGTTGGTCTAATATCTTGAGAGAATTCGCGAAGAAGAGTTGCTCTATGCGCTTCGGAAAATGTTGGAACTACGTCTTTGGGTGGGCAGCTTCTGGGCAGCTTTGTCTGATGATCCGTCCTCCAACTCTCTAGCCCAGCCAAGTACTTGCTTTCTCCTTTCCGTGCCCACCCAACTGAGTTTGGTGCAGATACCGACCCAAGCCTGCCAGCTTCGTCTATAATAAGAGACCTCATGTTGCGCTCGAGTCGTGCACATATTTACGTGCTGTATGGACTTCTTTGTCGGATCGCAGCAAGCAGCCACGCTGGTCCGATTGCATGGGTCGCCCCTGACTCTGCGCTGTCAAATACGCCGTCCAAAGACTCTCCAATGGATCCGATTCTGGCCGATGCAAGACAGTTGGCATGCGCGTGTTTGCTCGAGCTTGGGACAGAAATGGCTGTGTGAAGAAAACGCGGGTTATATTCACGACCTCATGGTATTTTTGTTCATCATTTGTATTGTATACATTGCAGATCTTGTAATCAGGGCCTAGTCTAAGGCATTCGTTCTTCGGTGATCTTGGTTGTCCCCCTCATCGGTTACTCCAACAAGTCGGGTTCCTTAACTCCTGTCTGTTCAGCTATCAGAGCGTAATGCTCCGTGCGACGATGTCGGTCGAAATCAAAGATCTATCATTCACCTTGATCAATACGCATAGTCTGGCTCGAATCGAAAGAGTTCTTCTCCTTGCCCTGACGACAATATTTCAAGTCAATTTCGGTAACAATGACTTCATCATCATCGGTCTTGGCTTCAGCAATAATATGACCCTGAGGATCGACGATACAGCTTCCTCCGATCATACCCCACTTTCCATCGTCGGCCCCAGCCCTCGCCGCACAGACACTAAAGCACGAGTTGCTATAGCTGTTGTACTGCATCACGAGCGTATGGTGAAACATGACCTCCTTGTATTCCTCCTCAAGCGTCATCGGCTTGCTACTTCCCCACAGTCCCGGTGAATGAGAGGTCGTATTGTACCCAACAAGCATCAGCTCCATCCCCTGCAGTCCATACACTCGCCAAGGTTCGGCCCATCGCCGATCGTTGCATATGAGCTGACCAATAATGGGATCGCCCTTTCCTGCCGTAGGCCCACCGATTGTATTTCCTCTTTTCAGGGCGGCATCGATCAGGCCCGGAACTCGGAAGGCTTTGAATGGTATGTCGCCTGGTAGGAAATAGCGCTTCTCCAGCTGGTTCACCGCATCGGGAGTAGTGAAGGGCTCGAAAGTGCCAGGAAGATGGACTTTGCGATAGCGAGAGATGATTTGCCCAAGGGTAACAGAGTAGTAAAATGACGAGTTGTAATGTTTTCCTTCAGGAGTGAGTTCCCCGTATCCGAGGTAGAAGTCAACCTTTTTCTCTCGAGCGGTATCGAATAAAGGTTTCAACAACGTCGACTCCGCAATATCTCCCGCCTCGAAGAACTTGTCCAACTCCAATCCGTCTGAAAAT
Source organism: Dacryopinax primogenitus (assembly GCF_000292625.1). Taxonomy (NCBI): domain Eukaryota; kingdom Fungi; phylum Basidiomycota; class Dacrymycetes; order Dacrymycetales; family Dacrymycetaceae; genus Dacryopinax; species Dacryopinax primogenitus. The sequence goes on along the minus strand of NW_024467208.1, from coordinate 933,062 downwards.
AGATGTCGTGGGAAAAAGGTAGTGTGTGTCAATTCGGGGAAGACAACGATCTGGGCGCATTGTGCTGCTGCAGCGTAGAACAATGTGAGGAGACGTTTGAGTGTCTCTTCTTTCGTTGACGTTAGATGCACAGGCCCGACCTGAGCTGCCGCCACCTTGAGAATACGAGGCATGAGGATCAGCTCGAGTTTGTTGAACTTTTGAGAGCAAACAGGTGTTGGTCAACGTTAACGACCAAGCGGAAAAGCTCATCATTACGAAGTACCCCTCGATCGGCTTTGTTGCAGGCTGCCAAGAAGCATGCATTCATGTGATTTCCCAAGGCGTTGAACGCTTCTGCTATAGCACCAACTCTGCTTCATTTAGTAACGTCGAGTGCCTTAAAATACATCGGTGTGATTTTTGTGTAGGAGGCGTTATAGAAACTAATTGTACTCTAATCAAGTAAATGCGCACGTCGTAATAAAGTGACAACCCAAAACAGGTACATCACGAAGACTTCCTTCCTCTCAGCCATTTCAGCCACTGTTCGTCAACTGGGTCCACCTCATTTAGAGGTTTTGTTCTGTCCTCAAGCGTCTCACGCTGGGGTAACGGTCTCGGCGGCGGTAGCATGCCGGGTATACGAGACCTCTCAGCGTACGGGTCGCGGAAGCTATCCTGGGGTCGGCCATCTTCCATCGGTTCTATCCCCTGCGAAGGACTCCGAGTTGGAGTTCCAGCGAACGGTTCCGAGAGACGGTTCGCGACGTCATCCTTGAACGCTTCGAAACGATTGCTCAATTCGTCGGGGCATGAGGAAGCAGCTCGGACGTCCAGGGCTTCGGCAGTCCACGCTTCGAGTTTCTATGTGAACAAAGGTTGTTAGCCAATTAAACACTATGTTGGGCGCAAATGAAGCACCTTAATGCGCTTCGAACTACTAGGATGAGTGCTTATAAAGTCTATAGCGCCGAGCCAACCCAGTCGTTTCTTGTTCTCCATTTCCGTCATGCGGACCCACACTCTGTGCACGGTATTAGGCTGGCACGGAAATCAAAGGGATAAGCACGGACTGAGGTGCTTCTCGGGGATCGAAGCACGCCTGTGCCATAAGGCGCAGGCCAATCCGATCTGCCTCACTTTCCTGGGCTCGCGAATTGGGCAATCTGTATGAATGAGTTCAGTCGCTTTCGAGTGTCATGTTATCAAGCAACGCACGTGAGAAACAGGTTTAGGCCAATTCGTGTGATACCAATGTCAACACCCATAACGAAGTCAAAAAAGTACCCTAGCGCCATTAGCACTTTGACCTGAGAAAGGCGTTCAGCGCCGTGTCGCACGACTTGATGGGCGATTTCTGCGCGTATCGTGAACGGTATAATTTGAGCGCAGAACAAGGAAACGTACCGTGTCCAAGAATTGTTGCCAATCCCGCATCATCACCGGCAATAGGAAGAATCCCCGTAAAAACGAATATCTTCTTCCCTACGTGTCATCAGCGCAGGGTTCATCTCGGGAGCTGAAGCGACTCACCGGACAACACAAACGCATTCGGCGTGTCTGGATCATTAATGACAAAGATTTCCCATGTGCTCTCGTCCGTCATCTGGTTACCAAAGCCTGTCTCTCCCTCGTCCAGGCCGCTCAGACCCCAACCGCGTCGCCTCTTCTGTACTCCGTGTGTGCTCCCAGGCACGACGTGTCCGAGCCCAGCGGAGGAAACGATGCGCGCTGCGATGGCTTGACAGTACCGCACTATCGGATGGTTGGAAGGTAATAACTTGGGCCCCACTTCATTCATGATCTCCCTGAATGACTCGGCCGCGTATTCTGCTTCGGCTTCCGGAGAGAGATCCATGAACCGGTATCTGCCGGTCTGAGGAACTTCTTCGAGACTACAAAGCGTTTAGTGGTAGATTGACGCACATATATGCGCATATAGCTTACTGAGAGACGTAGTATACCCCGCCACCCGCGCCGGCAACTAGTCCAAGCTGAACTCTCCAGTCGCTCATTGCCCCGCGCTTATTTCCACCACCTCCCTTTTGAGAGGAACCATAACCAACAACATGAGGTCCATACTGCTTTGCTCTTGGAAAGAAAGTCGAAAATTGGCGATTGGCTTGCGGAGGTCGATAGATTCGTGTTTCCCGTTGGAAGCGCGAGCCGGCTTGCCTCAGATTGCGATGTAGTGACATCGCGGACAGGTTGTCGGAGAGATAAGAACTCCGAGTGGACCAAACGGCAGCTGTTCAGATACTCATCATTCTCCTCGTTTTGGGTTGTGATCAACGCAACAAGAGGGACGCGCATGATAAAGTGCCGACGGCAAGGGCGCCATCGGCGTTTACAAAGACTTGAAGCGTTCGGGGATAAGAAGAACCTGTCTAACCGTCAGACGCGTTTTGATCTTGACCCGACGCGTTTTATTCGTTCCCAGCATACATCCTGCGAATCCACTCCGCCGTACGCATATCACTGTCTCCCATCACTAACCATCGATGCGTAGTTCCATGCTGTCTATGGCCGTCAAGCGTACCCATCGCATCTTTACCATTCCTGAACTCGTTCACGAGATCGTGAGCCACTTGGGCTTCCGGCGCGACAAATATAGCTTCGCTCGTACCTGCCACGATGTATGGGCCATTCTTGTCGACATATTGTGGCACACTCTCAACGAAAAGTCTCTCTGATATATCGTACCGCAAGACGTGGTGTCGGTACGACAGAATCGTCGAACGCTTTTGGTGCGCGAGTTATCGAAGGACGAACTAACGAGGTTCATGGATTACGCGTCTCACATTCGGATGCTACAACTGACTGATAACACCTCCACTCACTCTCAGGATGTTCAGTATTGGTTGCCAGCTCTTCAGTGCTTCGATCATTGTGATGTCCTGTTTCAGAAGTTGCGTTCGCCGCGCATCACCTCGGGATGGCAACGGTCCCGTCCAGTCTGGGCCGGTCCCGGATTTTTGACGATAGTCGGTCCCGGTCCAGTCCTGTGATGGTCCGGTCCTGGACGGTCCCAGGACCTCCAGTCCACCAAATGCTGACATGTTGTGTTGAATCTCGCTCCTAACAAGGATGTTAGGAAGTATCCAAACACACCATTGCCTTCTCCGTCCGAAATATCCAGGATGCGTCCCTTCCAAGCAACAATCACCATCCGAGAGTACATGATTCCACCGTTGTGGAGAACGCAATTGGATGACGCTGAATGACATGATCCCAGGCGACGCATACGGCTGAGAGTGTGCAGTGGTCGAAGAGGGCGAGAATGTGTTGAGATGGGATAGGTGGATTCGGGGAGATCTCAGGCGCTCTGAGAATTTGAGCTGCCGATGAAGGGGCTAGGGGACAGACTGTACAGGCCTCGGTTTGAAATGAAAACTGTAATGAGCAATGCCAGAAGTCGACATCCTCAAGCTCCATGTCGACAAATTGTTTGAATCGCGTTTCCTAGAAATGACTAGAACCTCATGGGCTTGCAGCCGTTCAACAAGACAAAGCATGTCAGTGATTACCCGACCAGCCTACCCTTTCGTGAAAAAGGGAACCTGAAAAGAAATCGCGCTGGTCGCGTCAGACGTCCTGGTCTGCACACAGACGCATTCGGAAATTTAGGCATTAGAGGTAGAAGAGCCAAGAGGGCGCCTGCCGTGCCGAACGGCGATGACAACCGCTGTGACACATTCTGCGTTCAACGGGCCCTGACTGGTTCGTGTCTCCAGGTCAACAACCTGTGTCATTGAACAGTCACTGTGTCCGTACATTCTCTCTTTGTGAGACTTATTAGGCGTCGTAGTCATACTCCGTCCTTTTCCCTCACCCTTCAATATGGCCCGCAAAGCTACCGCTGCCCCCGCGCCTAGTACACGCACGACGCGTTCGAGCACTGCTACTAGTAACAGGGATGGGACGACGAGTACGTCCCAAACGGGGGACAAACACGCGCTGGACGACGCGAAGGAGGACGATGACGACGTGAAGGCCCCCCCTGCGAAGAAATCCCGTGGTGCTGCAAAGAAGACAGCTAAGGTGGACGTCGTCAAAACTATTCCCGTGAAGACCACAGACAACGACGATGTGGCTATGGACGGTGCGGCGGACGGGGTAGTGAAGGATGATGATGGGAAGCCAAAAGGCAAGGCGAAGGCGAAAGGGAAGGGGAAGGTAAAGGAGAAGCAGGCAGCAAAACCTGATGTGGCTGAGGATGATGAAGGTGCCAAGGATGATGCAAAGGACAATGTAGGCGATGTTGATGATGGTACGTTGGATGACTCGTATGTCTGTATGACTGATCCGTAGCCCAGGTACCGAGCCCAAGGCGAATGAACCCCCGGCAAAAATGAAGACTGTCGTCAAGCGGGGAAAGGCACCTGTTGACCCCGAGTCGTCCTACGTCAGTACGTGTTCCTACCTGACTTATGTTGTTCCTCCCTAACGGATGTTTAGACACCCATCAAGTCTACGTCGATGGAGCTGACGAAGTATACGACGGCATGCTCATGCAGACCAACATCGGTGTGAATGCGAACAAGTTCTACTCCCTCCAGCTCCTTCACCCAGTGACCAATACCAGCACGATCCTCTTGCACACCCGCTGGGGCAGAGTGGGCGAGAAGGGCGCCGCGCAAGACAAGGGACCGTATCCCCCAGCTCTTGCCGTCGTAGAGTTCAAGAAGCAGTTCAGGAGCAAAACAGGGTTTGCTTGGGAGAGTAGGAAGACATTCACTGCCAAGCAGGGTGAGTCTACAATGGGTCCCGGTACCCTCTACATATGGCTGATGGTAGCATCTTAACACAGAGAAGTATGGCTTCGTCGGTGAGTGTCATATATGCGTGTCAATTTCGCGCAATGTGCTGAAACAGTATCTGCAGAGCGTGATTTTGAAGCACAGGAAGAGGAAGAGGAGAAAGCCGACGACAAGACGAAGGGGAAGAAAGTTACCAAGCAGGAAGTGAAGATTCCCGATAGCGCTATCCACGTCGAGCTGCAAAATCTCATGAAACTCATCTTCAACACCTCGTACATGAATGCGACCCTGTCCTCTTTCTCCTATGATCAGAACAAGGCGCCGCTGGGAAAGATGTCAAAGGCTACCTTGCTGAAAGGATTCGGAGAGCTCAAGAAAATCAGCGAGGCGATCGCGAACCCTACTTCACAGGAGGTGCTCAACAGTGGGGGCCTTAGAAATGCTTGCGCACAATACAGCAACCAATACTACACATATATCCCGCATGTATTTGGGAGAAATCCGCCGACCATCATCGATAACCAAGTTCTCTTGCAGAGAGTACGTCGCTGTCGGAACGCTGTTCCCGTACTTTGCTGATTTCTTACAGGAATTGGATCTCATCGACGCACTTGGTGATATGGAGGTCGCCTCAAAACTGCTCTCGGACTCGATTTCGCAGACCGAGGACGGTACTCTTATACATCCGCTCGACGCGCAGCTTGCTTCGCTCGAGTTGAAGAACATCGCCCCTCTCACAAAGGACAGCACGGAATTCGAAGCTGTTGCCAAGTACGCAAGAGAAACTCATGGTACCACGCATCACTTCGGCGCTGAGGTTGTGGATGTGTTCCGTGTCGAGAGGCATGGTGAGAAGGAGGCCTGGGAGGCTGCTGGCTGGGATAAGCTGGCCGATGGGGACAAGATGTTGCTGTGGCACGGTAAGACCTTTGTCTTGAGCATGTCACAACCTTTAACGTAAAGCAGGATCTCGCGCGACCAACTTTGGCGGTATCCTCAAGCAGGGTTTGCGGATCGCGCCGCCCGAAGCACCAGTCTCGGGGTACATGTTCGGCAAGGGTGTCTACTTCGCAGATATGATGTCCAAGTCTGCTGGTTACTGCCACTCGTATCTCTCCGACAGAACCGGCCTCTTGCTGCTTTGTGAAGTTGCCGCGAAACCCTTCTTGGAGCTCACCCACGCGGACTATAATGCTGAGGACAAATGCGCCGCAGCGAAGGGCTTGTAAGATCATTTTGTCCTCCCCGCTCGCAGATAACTGAATTAGATCACAGAGCGACAAAGGGGCTAGGTCGCATGGCTCCCGATGTATGGGTTGACGCTGGTGCTAATACCGGGTGGGATGAGCTCAACGGCACGGTTATGCCTGGCGGACCTGGGAAAGACCTCAACTTAGCCACCGTTTTTCTTCACTACAATGAGGTATGAAGGATCCTTTTAGTGCATTGAACGAGGCGCTGACGCCCATACAGTACATCGTTTATCAGCCCCATCAGATCCGGTTGCGGTATCTCCTGAGGTGTAAGATTGGCTGAGGATTCTGCCTGAAGCTGATGATGTACCACTTTACACTAGTTTCGATGTATTGTCAGGGTCATGGATAAATCATGTCCCACGCGAGCAACAACGACCGATTCCTTGTCATCTACAAAGGTTGTATTCGAAACGCAATCGCCCGTCTTGCCCTGTGATTCTTTGGGTGCTCAGTCCTCAGAAGATTTCTCCCGGCATTCTCATGTTTCCTACTGTGCAGTTGCTTGGCATCATCAAGCACGGAGAGCTCCCTCACAATTATTATTGTGCACGTTCACAAAACAGTCACCTCAGACCCTCACCTCCACAACGTGGTGGAAGCGAGTTTCACGTGCGCGGAACAGTCAGAAACGTGCCAACAATGATATTAATTACTGAGAGGCCACCCATGCTCACTCAGCATGATCGCTCCACCCAATACAAAGGACGGAACGAGCGGTACAGGTGAATGTGGTCCCTCCAAATTTTCATTCCGGTGGATATTGAAGGATCGGTTCCGAATGCCACTGCCAAGACTGTGGGTGTACCCTAACGGTCCCCCCTAGCAGTACGTGGCTCAGGGTGACTCGACTGTTTGTGGCATGCCGAACGGGCCGACGGGGAAAGGGTGGAAAACAGAGGAATTGCGTCAAGATTTCGCCAATGCGATTTTGATGGAGATTACCACTGCAGCGGGTCCCTGCCCAATCAAGGACGATCAGCTGACCAGTACCACGATCTGTGCCATCTAATCAACGGATCTGCTGACAACAATCCAGCTGATTCCGACCGGTGATCAAGGAATCACGAGTTCTGCGTCTGGAGAGCCTAGAACGGGCAAGGTTTTGATGTTGCTTGGTAATCGCTGGAGGGGACTTCTGCTCACATAATGCATGGACTTTGACATTGCACAAGCGCTCTATATTCCACATCGTGCTTCCGCAGCGGGCGGCAGACTCGGTTTGACCCGTATATATCAGGGGATTTCCAGTACCCATATTACGCCCTTCACCCTCAGGAGCCGCCCACCTCTGTTTGCCAGCCTCGCTGTGTCGCACATCACTTTCCGGCGGAGAAGGCATCCATATCATCTGCATCTGAAATTTGATTCGAACCGCCACCCTGGCTCAGGACCATAAACAGGTACGGCCGATCGGGATCCCATACTCCCGATTCCTCCGTCAACTGTGCGTGTGCTGGGCCGCAGTGTGTCAGGGTTCGATCTTAATCAACGATTATTGGTTCACCGCCACCTGTGTCACAGGATTAATTGTGACTCGTCTCGAGTAACCACTGTCAAGCCGGACTATTCTTGGCCGAAGGCCGTGCCAATAGGCTTTCAGATCCCACGGGCGGCAATTTTCTGCTGCGTCCCAAAGTGACTCGCACCGCATCAGCTGCCCAACCCGCGCCGCTGCTGACCGCCCTCGGTCTACAGAGCCTGACAAGTCTATTCTGGGAGGGCTATAAACCGCTTCCAGTCACATCCCATCTGTAAGTTTTCACCCCAACGCGTCTCTCCCATCCAACAACGCATGCCCAGTCAGAACCCAACATACTACGCGGTGACGCGAGATCGCGCGCGCATCCCCCACTCCTCCAACGCAGGTCTTGCTGCTCCACCCTCCTACTCGCCTGAACCTTCCACTTCTTCCCAGCATCCCCACTCCACTCACGTGCGCAAGATGTCCACACCCGAACTCGAGGTCCTCCCTCCATACTCGCCTGATTCCCTTCCCCCGCTCTACACTGCTCGGTCACGTGAACTAGGTCCGTCAAAACCCCGCCATCGCTGGGTATTCGGTTCAGGAAAGGTGAAGGTCGACCTTGGTGAGCGTGTACATGAGACACCTTGCCCAGTCTACGGAAAGAACGACCCCGTCGAGGGCCGAGTGTACTTTCCTTCCAGGACCTCAAAGGTCACGCGGGTGGCAATCAAGGTCGAAGGAACCCTTATGCAGCTCGTGTCTGAACGCGGTCTTCCAGCAGGACACGAAGAGCGCGTGCTTTTCTCCGTCTCCCGAGACCTGTTCCCCAGCGCACAAGGCGCAGACCTAGACCAGGATGCGTCGTTTCACTTCTCTTTCGACCTGCCCGAGACGGTCGAAGTGGACGGGGAACACTACCTGCTCCCTCCGTCTGGCAAATGGTTCCATCCGCAGCTAGTCGCTGAGATCTACTATCGTATAACCGTCGACGTGTCTCGTCGCGGTTTGGGAAGGCACGAGCGCATCGAGCCCGATATCCTCTACCTGCCCAGGACTCGTGCGGTCAAGGTGCTCCCGCTCTCCTGGGGTTTGACACCGAACGATGCTAAGCGCGAGTTTATCGACATGACCAACTGGGCAACGATTCCACTCAAGCCGCACTGGCCAAAGAATGCCTCCGCTACTGTGCAAGCTACACCGCTTACTGCTGAACTCCGCCTGCCCAGCTGCTTTTTCTCCGGTTACCCGCCTCTATCGTTCCACATCCACCTTGAGATTCCAGCGAACGCGTCCTCACAGGCACAGTACGACCTGCACCAGCTGGACGTGGCGATTCACCTTGTACGGCAAGTGTCTATCTCCCTCCGCTCGCGAGGCGAACCGCGCACAAGCACAACAGAAAGCATCGTGGGTGGGATGTGCATTTACACGTCCCGTAGCACTGCTACGTCACGTGATATCTGGGGCAAGATTGGCTGCCAAGTCGAAGGGCAGGAGTCTTCCTGGAACCTGGCCAAACTTGTTCAGGTCATGCATGCGGCCAAAGTCGAGATCAAGCCTTCCCAAGGCCGGGAAGGCGTGGTTCCCAAATTCATGCACAGGCAGCGTGTATGGATGAACACCGATGATTGGGCAGACGACGCGCCGGAGCGGGAAGGCCCCGCGCTAGGTCTATACAGACGGATTTCTAACTAATCGGCAGATGGATTTCTAACATGCCCGTTATGCCCGTGCGTTTCGGTCTTCGGTCTCCGCCCCTTAGTCTCTCTATTGCTCCGGTTTCTATCTCTCTCCCCGGGCTTTCATTCTTCATCTACGATCCACAGCAGCGCCGACACTGCGTGTATCACCTCCTAATACGCCTCATGCCCAAATTTACGAATCACTGTATCATACTCTGCATGGGGAAGAAGGGAGATGTCGGTTGTGTTTCAACGCCACATCGACCAAAAAGTAATAGACGTCATGTATCGGGATCCTGACTGTATCGCTCATGTGGGCATCTTCGGGCAATGATAGATGAGAGAATCGAAATTTGTACCATATGTGCGTAACGCTGCTGTTAGGAGGGGTTAGATAATTGGGTTTGGTTCGGGCATCAAGGCAGATTTTGGACGTCGGAAGGTTTCGTCGGCCACGTCAGCCCTCACTATATGAAGATCAGTATAGTCACCTCCGCTCAGCTGCCTGTAAAAGGTCTCTGTCCATTTGCATACACAGAGCAAAGCACATTAGCGGCGTTATGGGCTTTCGGTGATAAGACCCCTCGCTCATAAATCCTGTTTTGGGCCCGACACGTCGAACGCGTCTTGGTCCTGACCGACGCGTCTCAAGTTGGCGTTTCTCGTTCATTTCCTTCCAGTATCTTCCTATATTCACCTTGACTCTCGAAAGTGCGCGTGTCATAGAATATTTGCCAGCGGCAAGGCCTGGAATTCTTGCTTCGACGATGTCTCGACCCAAGCCCACCCATCGTATCTTTCTCCTTACCGAACTGGTGCACGAGATCGCGAGCAACCTTCACTCCAACGCCGACAAATTCCACTTTGCGATAACTTCTCGTGCTATGTGGTTCCTTCTATGCAAATCCCTGTGGCACACTGTCAACAATGAAGCACTTTGCTGTATTCTCCCGGAAGATCTGCTTTCCGTGAGACCGAAGCATCGAAAGATTCTGCTGCGCCAGCTATCAGCGGACGAACAAGTGAGGTTCCGGGGATACTCCTCCCACATTCGCGACCTTCGGATCACCGATGCCTTCCTTTCCATCCGCAGGACTCTCAAAGCTCAATACTGGTTGCCAGTGCTTCGGTTCTTTGATTCCACCCATATCGTATTTCCCAAGCTACGTTCACTGTACCTTGTCTTCAGCCATTCCACTGCTTTCCCTATGGAATGCATGCCCCTATTGGAACTCGTCGACCTCCAGGAGCTGGCTGTACATTGCTGTCCTCGTCCTGATCACATCTCACGAGCACTTTCAGTTATTCTCGCCCTTCTCAAGAACATCAAAAATACCACCAACATACGCATGTTCTCATTTTCCTTTCTGGCCCTTTTGCTGCTGAAAGCTGCGACACCATCGTTGACTCGCTCGCTCATTGCCCTGGCAGACGGCTATCCGGGCTGCGAATACTGCTGTTAAAAGGCTTTGATAGCCTCTCGTATGAGATGACACATGCTCTAGGCGAACTGCAACATCTATCGCATCTAATGGGGCCGCCGCAGGTCTCCTTACCCGCTCATGATGCCCACGCCCCGATGTTCCCATCCTTGTCTTTTCTGAAGTTGAAATGGCTTCCCACAACGCAAGCATTCTCATCTGCCGTGTCCCGTGACCTTCTGGCGTACATTCCGGCCCAGCAGCTCTTCGAAGTGGAAGTGGAGTGCCCAGCCAACCATGTCCATGAGCTCGTCTTGATGCTTGCTGAGCGATCCTCGATGTCCCTCGTTCACCTCCACCTTACTCTTACAGATCACGGCCGCGGCACGACTTCAACTGGGAGGCATATCAACCTTTGACACGGTTTGCTGGTCTACGCTACCTTAAACTTGAGCTGCCCAATGTTGCGACTTCAAACGATTCTTTCCTTCTTCGGCTGACGCAAAGCTGGAAGAAACTACAGGTCTTTTCCTTGCACATCACTTCAACCAACGATTTTGATATAACCCCTTGTGCTTTGACTGCATTCGTAGAGAATTGCACGTCCTTGCATACACTCCGTCTTCCTGTCAAGTTTGAAAATTGCCGCGCCGGCCTTACTTTCGGGCTGCGTCCCATGACCAACTCAGGACTGAAAGAACTTCACCTTAAAAGTGGGTTCAAAATCGGGGATCACAAGGAGACAGCGAAAGCCATTCAGTGCTTGTTCCCGGAATTGGAGACGCTGTTTATCAACGCCGGAGTATTCCGCTTCAGACATAGCCTCCACCCTTTCCTGCCAGGCATCCGGTCTCAGCCCGAGTTTGAGTAGGTGTTGACTTCCCCCATGTCTACATCGGTCTCACATATGTAGGAACCATCCCAACACTCCATTGCCCACCCCACCTCCGGTATCCGGCATTCGACCTGTCTCAAGGGCTGGCTACGCATCCGACTACATCTTGGCTCCCTGGTGGAAAATGAGTAGCTATTAGGGGGAGGCATATATCGGCCGCGAATGTTCCCTGAGGACGGCAACGAATCAAACCATGTTGAAAAGAAGGTGCATGAGGCTGGCGTTCCCTCGAACCCATTTTTTCAGGAGTTCGAAGGTTTACGGTCGATCTAGAAACTGATGACTTTTAAGGAAGTTGAATGTCTGGCAGATAGTGCAGTAGAATATGTGATTCCAAACTTTGACACAAGGGCAAACAGTCAATCGCGAGTGAGCCTGGACTCCGAGAACATGCGTGGTAATTAATGCTGTTGAGACCCAAGCTCCGCCAGCACTTTGACAAGGTCGCCCGGTCTTACAAGCTCTGTAGCCCCGTAGGTAACCTTGCGTCCGCTTCTCCCTGCCCACTCCATCAGGTTACCGAACTCGACATATCCCCCTCCACCGACGACAAATACGATACCCTCCTGACTTGCCATTCGTTTCCCGCCTCTTCCAGCACCCATGGCGGAGACTCGCGCACGTGGATCAAGGAATAGGAAGTCGTCCGTATCCTGCAGCGCTTGTGTTGACGCTGTGGCGGGATCCATGAGCGCTTCGACTAGGCGTGTTGTAGCAAAGTCTTTGCGCGCCGGTAAGAAGTTCTTGACACCTGAAAGGAGGTTGTCGAACCCTGGCACGCCGGCCAGCCCGCCCTCTTTCAATCGATCGGTTAAGCGATTTGAGAGAGAAGAAAAGCCTCGGAACAGCTCATTTGTCGTGTTCGACGGTTGGGCGGCAGGTGCGGCAGCGGCAAGGTTGGTCATGCGTGAGATCTCGCGGATTCTGTCCATAATCAGTGAGACTGTCATGGGAAGCAAACTTCCTGGCACGTACTTTTTGACATACTCCATAGCCGAAATATCGCAACTTTGTTTCTTGAGCTCCTTCTCCAGTTCTCCCAGGTCGACTTTGTCATCTTCCCGTGAGCTGAGATAGAAGATGAGAGCAAGTCGGAGCTTGTCCTCGTTCGTCGGTTGAACGCCTTCTTTTTGCATTCTGAGCATCTCCAAGATGGCTCCCATAGACTGATATGAAGTTAGCCGTCGAGGCATGCTGGAACGCATAGGTAAGACGCACCTGTCGTGTCACATTTTCCTCCGCTTGGAAGTACTCATCCAATGCTCGTGACTTGATAGCTTGCAATAGTGCAGTGGCAATGTTCATGTGCGTGTCTAATGTTGCCTTGCGGGCAGTCAGCTCCGGGAGCTGTGTTACCGCCTCCTTCAGGTGAGCTGTATTGTTCGCAAGGTCCATTTGCGACACATCGTCCATATTAGAGACCCCTGTTATTCGAGTGAGCTCGGCAGCGTCTTGTTTGTATCTATATGCTAGGTGAGCCGAGTACTTAGGCATTATCAAAGAAGGTTACCGATTCAGCTCTATGTCGATATCCTCCGCAACCTGCGGGAATGGGTTTCCGGCATTCTTCTCCCAGAAGAAATCTGACCGATCAAAATTGTACGACTTCTTCTGCATCTTGCCGTGATCCGGGGTAGAAACGGTGACGCGGTTGAGGTTCATCTCGAGGACGTCGTGAACAAGGGATTGGTACGTCCATGAATGGGAAAGCATAGAGATGAGATCGACGTTACGATCAAGGATGACCATCACTATACCCAAGTCAGCCACTAGTCTCGCTGTAAAGGTCCATGTGATGACTTACAAGGTCTCTGCATGACCCCTACGTCTGTTCTCCCGAACACTCCTCCCCTACCACCCAGTCCAGCACCGGCGATACTATCCCGTATCTTCGTCTCCAGTTTCCTGGATACCATCTCGGCAGCGTTTCCCCTCGGACAGCGAATATACGGTACCACACCCATAGTCGCCAGCACAGAGAACAGACCGGAGGCAATGTGGTCTGTGAGAGCCTCTAGTGTTTGCTCGGATGTTGCAGGGGAGTTGAGGAGCGCGTAGGTTGAAGGAGCCGAGGCGTGTGCACCTGCACCGTTGGTCTGTGCAGGTGCCGAGAGCTGATTTCCTTGGGAGGGAAGAGTCATGGGGAGAAGGGAGAACAACGACGGTGATGGGCAAATGAAGTCGAGGTATTGGTCCAACACCTGTTGAACGAGCTCTGATGTGCCGTCTCGTGCTACGAGGGAAGCAAGTTCCTCCAGTGTCGATCTTGGGAGAGGGGATAAAAACGATATATAAAAGGATTCGTATAATGTGTCGGTGAGGTCTTGTGCTATCCTTTGGACGTTGGTGAGCGTGGGAGCGACAAGGTACATCGCAGGTACGTCAGCAATGACAGGTCTTTGGGAATGGAGTTGACTGATAACACGCTGTCAATGGTGGTGTGTGCCTGTAGAATGAATGGGAACTCACACATGCAACGTCACTCCAACCTCTCTAAGATCCTGTACTCGCAGTACCGTCGCAAGAACATCTTTGCTATGATCATCGAGTACCAAGACCTTCCAAACTGTCGGTCCTGACGGAGCGCTCTTCTCGCCCGAGCTAGACGCAACAGGCTCTTCATTCAAGTTGAGGACGGCAAGGAGAGAAGCTGTCTGCAACTCTTGAAGGGATTGCTGCTTCATGGTCGACATTATGGAGGGGATGTATATATGCGAGGGGAATGTGCGACGCGACGTGGGCACTGCGCCTTGTACGCTGCCCCGCCCTTATTAGGGCAAGGGTCTCGGCAGGTCTAAGGCAGACCCCTATCAATTTCTTCCTTACTGCTTCTCCCTTTTTTCTCTCTTCAGCCAGACCCAGCCGGCATTCTCTATCAGCCAGCTTGCATGGGGTATCTTCCTCTGACCATTGACCAGGTGTCGAGGTGCCAGCGAGGCGGAGGAGTACATCGTCTGGTAGGCCCCTTGATACGCCGTCCTTGAAGCAGGTTGTGGAGTATGCGACCGAAACGCGGGATTCGGTATACAGCATCGAATCCCAGCAATATGTAATTGCAGCCACAGCACGAGAGACTTCCTCATTGCCTGGTCCAGAAGCACGGCGAATGAGATGTGCTGAGGCATTGGTCCGAGTCAGCAAGGGACACTGTACGTGATCAGAATAGCTCATCGAGGGCTGACATTGCTTCACAGACAATATAGGTAACACCCTCCACATCGATCTTTATCGTGAGTAATCTAAAGGTCGGATCGTTCTGATGCAGCAGTATTCTTTCGGGACAGTCGACATGCGAGGTGGCTCGATAGTACTTGGCATCCTCACCACTGCAATCATCAGGTTGTCAGCATCAAAGAACTTGGCAGGGGCCACTCGCCGCTCCATCGGACAAGGAACTGCTGAAAGAGGTCAAGGTATGGGGACATGATGAATGCCCCAGATGTCATGTATCGCATGCTGATGGCTCGGATAGCCTGTATGCGTCGGTCATCAGCTATCAGCACAAAACCTTACATCCTGTTCGCACCGTTGTGTTGCTTGCCCGTGACATCTCATAAAACATCTCACGTTGTGCTGCAGACATGATGAAGATGATTGAAGGGTCGATGGTGGCGTTGGGTGGGCCTGAGAGGCCACGCGATTGAAGCATTCCGGTGACGGTATCAGTCTAACGACACTATATGCAGTTCTACACTACTCTGCCGCACAGGATAAATATAACATGGTCTATGTCTAGAAACGTCAATCATGAACTAGAAGCAATTGGCTGCGGCTTCGGGGCCTTTTTCGGTACCCACCACCAGCTTACCGCAATCAGCAGCCTCATGGCGGCACCGACCGCGAACGTATTTGCGGCTCCGATCGTGCCGGTCAGTGCGCGCCCCATGAGTCCGCCAAGGAAGAGCATGAAGATAGCCAGAGCCTTGTGATCGCGGGATTTGATGGGCGCGTGGGGTGAAAAGAGCTTGGGATCGCCAACAAGCTGCACCCAGATAGTGGTCAGGACGACGGAAGTAGCGAATTGGGACCCAAGACTACGAAATTTGTCAATATATGCGCGTTATACTGGTATACGATAGTAACTGTACCGTGTCCCGACATGGGCTTGCAGCCCCATGCTTGCGCTCGCAAACCCAAGTGCAGCAAACCCGAGTGGGTTGGTCCAGGTTGGGGAGCCCCTCGGACCTGCAAAACTGCTCTGAGCACCATAAAGGGCACACAAGCATGCGGCGAGAGTAAATCCAGCTTGTATAAGGGAGGCCATTATGAGCCAACTGCGACGCTTCGCTCCCCACCAGTCTCCGATACGGCCTAGGAATGCACCGAACAGGAAGGTGAGGAGAGAACAGAGTGCTTGCTGGTCAGGTTCTTGAAAGCCGAGCTCTCGGGGGTAGGGACCAGTGAAGAGCCGCGAAATGGCGAGAGAGAGTTGAATAGTGTTCCCTTTGGTCAAAGATCAGCTGGGGTACGAGTACGCACATATCAGACACACCAGTCTGGAAAGCGCACCAAATGTAACACGCGCTGAAAGTAATCGAGTCGATCTGCTCTATAGGTCAGCACCAACCGATATCAGCACAATTCACAGGGCACTACGTACGTAACCCGTCATAAGGCAATAGCAGCTCAGCGGCACCGTCGACATGTCCGGGTCGCATTCTTCGAGCACGTACTTCCACGTCCGTTGGAGGGCAGACTCCCTAGGTGGGCTAGGGCTGGGTAGGGTCGACATCTCCGGCTCAGGGTTGCTAACTTTTGCGAGGTTGACAGTCATCTTATATGCTCTCGTGAGGGGAGTGGAGGGATGGAGGTGAGGGAGAGAAGAGAAAGGTTGAGAGGTGGATGATCATCGTCCACTCTTGGAAGATATCGCTGGCGCAAGATTAGCTGGGCGTTTTCTTGGCGTCCGCGGACCAAGACCCCGAAAGGGACCGAATCAGGGTTCAGCGATATCTATATCGGCCCTTGTCTCTCCTGCCACCAAGTCATGTCCATCTGCACCGTCTTTCGCAATGTGCGCATTGTTCGTGGATCTACTGTGCGATAATACACTCGCATCCCGTGGCCTAACTGACCGCTGCAGGGTCGTGTCTATGAGGGTCGCTTGAAAGTCGGTGATCAAGGCTCTTCCGTTTATAATCATGTGACTTACCCTTTTAGTGCAGATATTCGATGCAAGCTCTTGCGGTGGGTTCAGCCACGAGAGGAACTGACGCGCACAGGAAGCCCATTCTAGAAATGGACTAGAGTGTGATAGTATGTAATGCCTTTATTTGGTAACCGTGATGTGAATGATCCTACTTTCGATGTAGAGTTTGAAAGTGTTTGTGAAGCATACCATGTCAGCGCTTCAAAACGTGCGATCTCAGCTTCGCGGATTATGCTGAGGCATTTGATGCAAGTCGGTCGAGCGAATTTCTCATATGGCCCAGGCGGTTGCTCAGGGCGGGCCCTTGGGTCACTGAGGAATTGACCCCCGGGGGGTTCATCCTTGGGACGTTCCTCCGAAACTCCCTGTTGCGCGGCGCCAACCATGATGACCTCCGCATCAGCACCGTCCTGGTCGGCAGACTTGTGGAACAGAATGTCTCTTGGCATGGAGGAACGTTACAAGCTTCTCTGGCTGGAGATAAAGAATTGTCTCCCTGAATATCGTCTGGATTTCTCCCAATTCGAACTCCAGGTGGGGACTCCAGGCTATCCAGTCGTACGATCCATCATTTGTATTGCTTCAGTTTAGCCTGACTTTATACAAGTCTGGCAAAGTAATACGGGCAGTGCGGAAATTGACGAATGAAGACGTTCACATCCGCTGCATACCGTTACCTCAATGCGACATGGAGCTGGCGGGCATTACACTTCTGACGCAGGAGTATGATCGTGACTGCCTCATCGTACGTCCGATTGAACTAAAGAAGTTTACGTGTATATTCGAAAATCAACCGGCTGCCGGTGTCTGTTATATAATGCCCACGATAAAGCCACATTGGCGCAACGATCTTACTGTAGAAGAAGAGTATCCTCTCTATCCTCTCACAGCGGGGATGCTCGTTCAGACGGTGTCGCGGGTGCTACAGGTCAGTTCATCATGGTATTTCCGCACCGCTTACTGAATCGCCATAGATCGGCCGGCAGCTTGAAGCTGCCCAAGTCGTCCACAATGTGCGCTTTACGACTATGATTTGAGCGTTGGGATATGACATCGGTAATGCCTTTGACAGGATATTAGGCGTGACAACTTCGTGGGTGAGGGAGACGGCCTGGTTCTGATTGATCTAGAACTTGGACGACACGGCCCGGATGAAGATCACCGTCCTGATGTGGCCCGTCTGGGCAGCTTCTTGGAACACTGTTTTGCGCGAGAAAACCAGTTGATAT
Organism: Dacryopinax primogenitus; assembly: GCF_000292625.1. Lineage (NCBI taxonomy): Eukaryota > Fungi > Basidiomycota > Dacrymycetes > Dacrymycetales > Dacrymycetaceae > Dacryopinax > Dacryopinax primogenitus. The sequence goes on along the minus strand of NW_024467208.1, from coordinate 915,223 downwards.
GTCTTTGATGCGAAGGACCACCCTAGCCATTCTTATGCTCCTCTCCAGCCCTTCATGCAGCAGCACTTCCCCATGCTTCCAGCGCTCATCCGTCAATTACAGACGAACGAGATTACTGCTCAATGCACCTGGAACTCGTGGCACGAAAGAAAGGATCTCGTCGCAGACTCGATCGAGCTATCGTATCCCCCACCTGCCCGAATATACGTCAAATGCTACAGCGACGATCATGTTGCAGAAACCCTCTGATACTAACTAGTTGTACATCACGAGAGAGGGTAATGATAAAGATCACGATCTGCATCCATCTGGTGGACTATCATGTCCATCCGCTCTACCTCTGTGAATTCTGTCGTAGGCTCCCACCACTTCCTGTCATGCCCCTGCCATGAAGATGGCTGGGTCAAGAGACATGCTCTCGTGGTGGTTTCACCCACAGCAGGAAGTGACGCACACAGAAAGCCTACTTTAGAAATGGAGTAGAGTTTGATATTACGTAACGCCCTCATTTGGATAACCGTGACGTGAATAATCCTCATTATGGATGTAAAGTTGAAAATAATACCCAAAGTGTATAATTTCAGTGGTTTCGCAGGAGTACAGTATTTCAAACATCGTGGACCTTCGCGGATTATGCCGAGATCCTTTGATACGAACGTGCCAAGCCTTACGTCACCGGGCTGATGATCAACCAGCCCTGACACAGCCTCTCGGCATAAAGGCCGTCTGGGTCGGTGAAGCGCGCTTACGCGTCAGGCTGAGGGTGAGAGGGCAAAGGGGGGTCGTGTGTGTTGTTGAGATGTTATGCTTGGGCAAGTGACGAGTCCCGGGATGGCTTACCCGGAAGAGTGAGGTGTGAACTGCGGACTGGGTCGAGGAATTGCTAATTATGGTTGGAGATAAGATGATGAGGAGAGGATATACCTGATGATCAGTGACGCCAAGACCCTTGAGCCGGGACAGGAGCGAACTCTCATCATCATACAGAGAAGAGCGAGGTCACCTCGGCCGCAGGCACGAGAGCCATCGTCGATCATCTGCACCTTCCGCTCTACCGGGCCTTCCCTGCTCGTGCCATTCTGCTCACCCCCTACTGTCAGCTCACAATGCCTCACACTCACACCTCTCCCCTTCCACCACGACCAATGTCCCCCTCTCTCCTCGACCACCTCCACGCCTCCTTCCTCTCCGGGCGAGCATCCGACGTCACCCTTCTCGTCCTCCACCCTTGGCGCGCATCGTACAACCTCCATGTCGTCGTCCTCCTTCAAGCAGGCTTCTTCGAGATGCTCTTCGAAGGTGGGTGGAGAGAAGCCCTAGAAGGGAGGGGGAAAGTAGAACTGAGGTTCGAGGACCCGAATATCACTCGGGCAGCTTTTGAGTGCGTTCATTACCACCGCGTTTAATAGTTCTGAAACTGACGCGCGTGGCAGGTTATGTCTATCCCACTTATATCACCCTACCCCGCTCCCCTTCCTCCCTCCTGCCTACCTCCCAACCCCCGACCACCCGCTCACCCCCAGTTTCCCGCTCCCCCCAGCTCCAAGCCCGATCCCAAGACTACTTCTCTCCCTCCTCGCCACCGCCTCATACCTGCATATACCCAACCTAATTACCGAAGCATCACGCTTATTATTGGGAAGCGTGAGTCCCTGGACCGTAAGCCGATATCTCCGGTTCGCGATCGGACTCGGGTTGGGAGAGGGAGAAGGGGAGGAAGAAGGAGTCAAAGGACTCGGACACGCGTTCCCCTTCCCTGATCCTGCCAGCGCCTCTCCCAGTCCTACCCTCTCAGCACAGGGATCTCAAGCCAGTGACAGCGAAGATGACCTCCCGTCGAAATCGTGTGTTCCTTCGAGTCCTCTCTCGCCTGCTTCTCCGATGGGAGAGACGCCCAGGTTGACAGGGTATGGAACGCCGTCGAACCTCCTGGGTCAGACATGTGTGGCTTGGATGTGCAGGTGGGGAGGGGAGATTGTGCTGTTAGAAGAGCAGGCTTTTGCTAGGAGCTTCCCTACGAGCTCGAACCCGACTGGTTCAGCTACGTCGACTTCAACTCCAACTTTAACCACAACTATCCACATTCCCTCGACATCGACATCTACGCCGAGCACGCCATTCCCCCCCATCTGGGCACATCAAGGTCTCCCAGCTACCTGGGTCCGGCACCTCCTGAGTGCTGACGAGTTCTGGACGACGAGAGAGGAAGTAGGGAGGTGGGACCTAGCGAGGAGGGTTGTTGATCTAAGGAGAGAGGGGTGGGAGCGCCAGCGGGTGCGGGAGGGGCAGGAACCGAGAGAAGGGGAGACGATGGGCCAGAGGGAGAGAGAAAGCGGGCGAGAGACAGAACGCTTGAGAGAGGAGGAAGAGAGCGAGTGGGAAACGCTTTTCACTGAAGGGATATTCTATACTCATATGGTACGTTCCCCTCCCCCGCTCTGGTCATTGGACAAGCAAGGCGGGAAATTGACGCCCATATATGATACTTACGCCTCGTGCAGCCATTCGACGACCTCAAGACCGTCTCCCTCTCCATCTCACCACACACCGGGCGCGCATACACACCGCTCAAAGCCCTCCAACACGCGCACTGGCAAGCCTCACTGCTCCGCTCCGCCGTACTAGGCTCCCAAACCCACCCGGTACCAAATGGCAAGCCCGGAGAACTAGGTCTCGTCCGCGTGTTGGACGAGATCCCTCTCACACAGGAACACGCTGAGGAAAACGCTTGGTTCGCTGTTCCGCTTGATGATGCACAGCGGATAGGCGACTGGAACCCGGCTGGTGTCGTAGCCGCTTCAGTGACTGGGGTGGCTGCTCCCGCCTCTGGGACGGGGAGCAAGGCCAAAACGGGTTGGGACGAAAGACAGTGGTTCGGCATCGGGAATAAGCGAAGGTCGCTAAACGAGGTTATCGCTTCTGCTTCTCCTGCGGCTGCGGGTACGATCCCTCCCGAACGATGTCTTGGCTGGACGCCGTACGAGCCCTACCGATTCTCTGTCGAGTTCTTCTCCGCTGCTTCTCTCAAACTGGACAAACGGCCCCCTTCTTCATCCTCTACCGGCATAAGCAAGATCCACTCGCGTACGATATTCTACGCCGGATCGCTGTTTAACGTCTATATCCAAGTTGTGAAACGGAAGAAGGAGGAGAAGGATGTTGGTTCCGGTCCTGGGCAGGGGGAGAAGGAGAAGGATAAGGAGACGCAGTTGGGAGTGTATGTCCAGAGATGGAGCATGGTCAACCCCGTTCCTCCAGCCTCGGCGCCGCCTGCACATGCCCGTGTTCAGCACAGGAGGGAGGAGAGCGCCGCCAGTGCCCATTCGCTCGCAACTAGCACGCCACCCCAACCTCCAGGAAGCGTCCCCCTCCATGTGGCAGCAACATGGCATCCCGGCGCAGCAGGCCGAGCACCCACCCCGAGCCCGATCCCCTTCCCCCGCGCATCTACTCCTAGGCTAGGGACAAGCGCGAGGGCAAGTGCCTTGAGCCGGTCCGCGAGTCCCACTCCGTCCATGCCAGGCCAAACGACCCCAAACGGGAACCAGTCTCCCACAGCGGCGTTCGTCTTCCCCTCCGCTTCACCTACCACGCCCACAGCAGCACCGACATCCTACCCCCCCTCTGCCCCAGTCACACCATACCGCGATCCCCGCCAGACCCTGCGCGCATACTTTGCCGTCACGTGCTGCTCGAGTATCGGCACGGTGCTGACGAGGTTTAGCAGCGCACCGGATAAGTTCGATGTTGCCCAGAGTTGGGGGTGGAAGAGCAGCTGTTTGAGGGAGGGGGCGGGGGAGGAGGGGAGCGAGGGAGCCTTGAGGGTTACGGTTGTCCTTGGCTTGGTTTGATACGCACACGCACGAGGTTTGTTAACGTTCTTCATGCTCACGCTGCTTATTCTTGTATTCTGATTCATGATGGTCCGTTACAGGTTCAGACTAGACACTTGACACTTGGTTTTGTAGATCACCATTTTTATGACCATGTTTCCGGATACATGTTGGATGTTTTACGGCACTGCGCCTTGGTTCTTTGTAGGACTTATTGTGATAGGTCTTGTACAGAATGGGATTCGGTTGACCGAACGTGTTTGGAGCCAGTGAACTGGAAGAAAATCAAGCCGCACAGTGGCATGCATATCATTGGTTTCATGTTTCTTTGTCGGCAACCTCATCCTCAGCATTTCCGGTTACAAAGGGGCAAGAGAGTGCATAAAACCATCGGAGTTAACAAGGGGTCCAATATTTACAATGCCCCATCCTGGTATATACCGTCGTGCCACCTTGTCTTAATTTCCATGATACCGAGGGGTCATTAGTGCATGAGTCTTGCCCCTGGTGATCACTGCACTGTGCATTGGCACTGAAGTTAAGTCCTATCAGGAGTCCCCCGGGTCATGGCAATCATGACCTAGGGCAGTGAATTACCTTGTGTGGAGCTGACAACCATATCTATTTTATTAACTCATTTACAAGCCCCAAACCAAACTGTCACAGAATTCCTTACCAAAAGCAATCAAATGTCATTGTTCACTGAAAAGCATACAAGAGCTGGAATAAGGTGCTTGAAGCACTGATGAAGCAGTGATATCTAGTCCTGGCAACAACAAAAGCCAGGCCAAGCAGGCTCGAAATATCTTACAAGAGACTGGAAATCATGTTAATATGTACACAATGCAAATCTACAATTAGGTACTTACCTAATCCAAATTCTCATCATCAGATTCACTTTCAGCCAAAAGATCTGCAAGGTCCTGTGCTGCACATTCAAGTTTTGAGCTCAAATCCAACCTTTGAACACCTCTTTGAATGACATCTCGAACTTGGCCAGGCGGGACTATTGGAAGCAAGAAGTGGACCCTAGACATAGCATTAGGTAATGTAGATTAGACATAGATTAGTAGTAGTCCAAAGGTCTGAACTGCTCTGACTGTATATAGGCAGATTTGGATACTTCAGATAGGGATGCTCAGACTCCTCTCTCCCTGACACTTGACCTCACTCATTCAAGATGGGTGATCTCTTAGCTTACAACTAATACTACTGCTTTACCTTACTGTCCTCTTTACTCTAGCTCCCTCTGAGACTGATCTGAGCCTCGATTCAACCTCTCAACCTTTGAAGACCTCTCATTCACCTCATTTGGCTCATTCCCCTTTCTCTCTCTCATTTGGATGCCCTTCAGATTGCTGCATCCAGCTTTGGAGTTCACACTAGACCTTTCAGATTGGCATTTGAGCAGCTCTACTTTAGGAGACAACAATTCAATTAGACCTGGTTTTGTCTAGTGCTACCTACTATGAAGTATGGGCCACCACTGTCAACTCCCCCTCCAGCAGACCTTCTCCTGATGCCTCATTGGGAGGTGTAGAGTACATTTGGTGACTGACGTAGGACTTTTCCAAAAAATTCTGGTTGGGGAGAAAACTTGGGGCATTCAGTTGCAGATTGAGTGGTCTGCCTAAGCAACTGTCAAACTGACCACCCAAAGAAGGGCACAGTTCCAAAACCAGAAATCACAACCTTGGCCCTTGGAGTCTGCCCCTGCCCACTCTAAAAATCCACCTCCATCAGAAAGCTTATCCGACTTGTCCACTGGCCTGAGACAGACACCATCTACAACTACAGAATTGATCTCAGAAGAAGTCAAACTGATGAGCCTACCCTTGGACATCAAAAGCACCCTCAAAAGCCTATCTATAAACATGCCAGATCTGGTGATGCCACTTTGGACAAGCAAGCATGCTCCAATGCTGCTCTCAGCTTGACTGGAACATGTCATCAGATTTCTTGATGATGTGCAACAACTGTGCAAAAGTTGCAAGGTTCCACTGGAGACATGGGTGAAATATTGCCTCAACATGGAGGTCTGCCAGGTATGGGAGATGGCAGAAGAAAGTCAAGCAGCAAGTCTGAAATTTGATGAGTTCCAAAAGCAGATTCTAGCTTTCTACCCAGGAGCTATGGATTCGAGCTGGCTATATTCAAGACTCAACCTGGAAAAACTCATTTCAAAGAGTGCAGCCATTCCCTGAACAGCAGGGCTCAGTTTGGAGAATACCAATGGCAGTTTTTGAGAGTATCCCAGTGGCTGGTTCAGAAGGAATACCTTTTGAAGACCAAGCAACAACAGATGTTCATGCGAGGATTTCACTATGAATTTCAGGAGAAACTTTGATTGAGGCTCCTCTCAAAATACCCCAATTCCGTGCCCAACAATCCTTGGCCCTTGGACAATGCAGCTAAGATGGCCATGCTGAACAACCCCACCTCTGGCAGGGTGTGTCAGGCCGGTATTCCCATGGCTATTTTTGGGCCTTAGTGTCAGGGCACCAGCTCATTGCTTGGTCAAGAGACATGACTAAGCCTTTATGACAT
>NW_024467208.1:900116-902647 GCF_000292625.1 Dacryopinax primogenitus | reverse complement strand
TTAGACTCTTGGCACTCTTAGGTGAGCAGACTTAGTCAGCCTGTGTTGCCCTAACACTTAGAGACTGTTGCACAGCACTACAGACCCTTACTATGCAGACAATGCACCCCAGCAATGAGTCTTGACTCCCATGGATATTTGGCATGGCAACTACTATGATTCCCCAGGTGACAGGACCCTTGGATATTTGGCATGACAACAGCAGGTTTCCTCCATAACAGGATCGACCCATTCAGATATTTGGCATGCCAATGCTTGCCTTAGAGAGGTATCCAGAGACTGGATTAGTATAGAGTATGGTTTATGGTAGCTAGTGTAAGTAGTTTTCAGAAACTCCTGTATCTAGCTTATTCTGCCCCTTTTCTGATAGACTTATATGGATCTGATTATCCCCTTGCTGGATAGGCAGATTTGCCTTGACTTAGCTGATTTGACTTGACTTATTGTGACTTGACTAGAGGGACACTGAGCTCCAATTATTGCATACCAACTCTTGATAGCTCAGCTACAGGCTGACTCCTGCATTTCTACCAACTTTCCCCATCTCTCCCCTCTTTTCCAAGCGAGTTCTTGCACACCACCCATCAGACCAATATTTCGGACACCTCTTGGGTTGGATCAGCACTCCTACTGGCAAACACCCCAGCAAGTGGAGAGATTATTCCTCCCAGTCCCAGAATGGCAGCCATGATGGTCAAATTGGAAACAGAAGCAGCCCTAGCTCAGATCAAGAGTTTGATTCCAAACATCAAGGCCAAAGTAAACCTGAACGTGCAGGAACACATGCTAGAGGTACTTACCCAGCTTGAGGAAAAGTTTGAAATGATGGCAACCAGGGCAATGTACAATACAAACCATTCAAATGACCAGTACCAGAATTTGAATCAATGGCCAGGCAGAAATCAAGCTCCAAACAATGACAGGAACAGTCAAAACAGATGTCTATGGTGCAGAGCACTGGACCACTTCATGAGGTAGTGTTCCCTTCTCAAGGAGAGCCTTTGAACTGGCTATGTCAGTCAGAATTTGCAAAATAAGATCACTCTTCCGGATGGAGTGCCAATTCCTTCATGGCCTTCTGGGGTACTGAGAGACTGCATTCGTGCATGGTATGCCAGGATTCTGCCAGCTGCCACAAAAGAGGCCCCAGCTGCGGATACTTGACTGGCTCCAGTTCACATTGTTCAGGCATTCACAGGAGCCAACAACTTTCTAAACTTTTTGAAACTGTCTCAAGGTTCGGAAGTAAACATGGTGGACTCAGCATTGGCAGCACAGGAAGCAGAACTATGGTCAATCATCATGTCCCTTGAAACCAGGCTTGAAGAGGCAACTCTGAAACAGGAAATGTACCAAACTGAACCTTATGTTCCAAAAGGCAAAGGGCACATGGTTGAAATGGAACTACAGGAACTGGAGCAGGACACGACATTGGAGGAAGGGCCATGCTGTTCAAAGGACCTTTCCAAGGCAGTCAAAAAGGAAACAGATAAGGACATCCACCCTCAAATGCAGTTCCAAGCTCCCATGGAAAATGATTTGATGGTCAAAACAGCTATCTCAAATATAATGAAAAGCCAGGTAATGGTGTCTCTTGAAGAAGCAATGGCCATGTCCCCTCAGATTCAGAAACATCTGTTCCAGCAGATGCAATCTCAGAAAGTACCTCAAATGGCACCTGTATGGAGCACAATGGCCACTATTGAGGAAATTTTGACAGGAGCAGAACCTGTAATGCATACGGAGGAGCACAAAAAGCCAGCACTCTCAAGAGGTATTATCACAGCTCCGGAGGTTGTCAGATTGAGAGATGTTTCCATTGAACTCAGAGACACTGGTTTTTGAACTCTTGGCTGCCTCAATTTGGGATGTTCACTCATTGTTATGTGTCATACAGTTTGGCATCACATGGGCTCAGTCTACACCCCTATGGAAAAGGTTCAAATGAGGTTGGCAAATGGAAGCATCAGTAGTATGTTGGGATGTGTTCAAAACCTTTGGATATTGGTCAGAAACATCTCTGGACTGTTCCAGGTGCATGTGGCCACTATGTTACTGATCAGACTGCTCCTCAGAAGGCCGTTCCTAACCCTGTTCAAGTGTTTGACTCAAGATTTCAAAGATGGATACCAGGAGATTACCTTCACCTGTCCAACTACATCAAAGACTGCTGTCATCACCACCTGTTTATCAAACCCACACACATCAGAGGATTTTCAAGAGTCAAGGAACTGAGTCACACTTGGAGAGACTCCCCTCACAGTAGACTGATTGTTATGACTCTGAAGCCAAGAGAGCTGGCATGGCAATTTCAAGATTCAAAGGTTGAATTGATACCTGACATCCCAGCCATATGTTACATCAATTTGGAAATCCTAAATTGGCAGTACCAGTATGTTAGGGCAACACAGGCTGACTAAGTCTGCTCACCTAAGAGTGCCAAGAGTCTAAGCAGGCAACAAGGAAGTGGAGTAGACCTGATAACTAAGACCTATCTACAGTATAGGTACCTGTGGATGATCCTAAGAGAC
>NW_024467208.1:890640-892297 GCF_000292625.1 Dacryopinax primogenitus | reverse complement strand
TACAGTATAGGTACCTGTGGATGATCCTAAGAGACCAAGTCTGAAGAGACAGTCCCGGGCAGAGTAGGCCTTATATTTATACCTCTGTGGTGGAACCTGCTAGAACATCTTGCTTACTCAGCCTAGTCAGGTGATCAGGTCATATGACCAAGGATGAGGTCATATGAGGTCATGCACAGCCATGCACAGCAGGTCACCTGACCATCCAATCCTTCCAGCAGGTTCCAGCACATGCCAAGGTATACCAGCTACTTCCATGTCATAAAGGCTTAGTCATGTCTCTTGACCAAGCAATGAGCTGGTGCCCTGACAGGGCACCCCTCAACAGAAAACAAAAATACACTAGCACTCTGCTAAGTGCCAATATCCGGAATGAAGTTCAGCTTAGGCAGTGCAGATAAACACCACACCAGGCCTTGCAAAGCAACAAATCGGCCAAACAGGGTCTCAGGCAGTGCACAACTCAATGCAAAAAACATGGTCAGGGTCCCTCTTGTGGACTTAAGTGGCACTGCAAGCAACTGCTTAGGGTCTTCATGCACCAACCAGCCACCTTTAGTGCCAAATGTGCAGCAATGCCTTCCAATATGCCTCCTTACTGAATATTTGATGCTGCTGTTTGACCAGTGTCCTGATATGTGGCCCAATGTCTTACCACAGAGAGTCTCACAATTGGTCCCTGATAACACCACTCTTGCTTCACTAAATATTTGGCAGTGCTGTGCTGCATTCCTAGCTATGCATTACATCACCTGGAGCCCCACTGACTCAGGGAGTCAGTATTCAAGGTTTGGGGGGGATGAACAACCCCACCTCTGGTGGGGTGTGTCAGGCCAGTATCCCAGGGTTATTTTGGGCCCTTAGAGACCATTATGCGGCACTATGGACCCTCACAATGTGGACAACACACCCTGGCAATGAGCCTCGGCCCTCCGGATATTTGGCATGACAACTACAGGTTTCCCCCACAACAGGATCAACCCACACAGATATTTGGCATGCCAATGTTTGCCTTGGAGAGGTATCTGGAGACCAGATTAGTATTGAGCACAGCCTAGAGTAGCTAGTATAAGTAGTTTCCATAAACTCCTGTATCTAGCTTATTCTGCCCCTTTTCCGACAGAGTTATATGGATCCAATTATTTGTATGTAAAGCGTTACACGAAGACATCAAGAGGCGAAGGCTGTATATCGTATACCCCACTCTCCGACTAACCAGCGCGTTCTTCCTTACAATTCATCCGCCGCATCTGCGGTCCATCAGCAGGCTGTTGATATGAAAAGAAGTGCGAGTCGTTCGTGTTCGTTTAGCCTACGACTCGGGAAGTTGCAGGGTAGATGATTTGACAAATTAAGTACCGATGAAGAGTACCACCATTTTGCGCGACTTGTTCGTGTGCTTGAGCGCTTGTTTCTCTGAACGGAGCGACCATCATTACTTGACGAACAATGTCCTCTTTACTACCAACAAATGGCAGAGTTTTGGTTGATACAACCGTGGGTGATATAGAGGTGCACAATCATATGACTCTGGACACTACATTCCTGACTATACAACCAGATTGAACTATGGTCCAAGGCGCGTCCCATCAACCACTCATTAGAATATGAACCGACAGGTAGCAGGAATGTCCAAAAGCATGTCGCAACCCTCATC
>NW_024467208.1:802452-889045 GCF_000292625.1 Dacryopinax primogenitus | reverse complement strand
TTTGAAAAGGGAACGAGGAGACAAGGAGGGCGGAGGCGGAGTACGAGGTTATCGACCCACGCGCGAGGGCGAGGTGGGCGAAGGAGGAAAGGAGGGAGGAGAGGAGAAGAGGCGGCGGCGGCGGCGGGAGGAGGCGATAGTGGTTGATTTGAGGGATGTATGAGTGTTTATGAGCACGAGTTGGTGCGTCACACTCGCCTAGGCTGGTGCATCTTACTCGAATAGGCGCAGGTACGGAGGTGGTACACAGATGACAATTCATTCAATTTCAGGCATACAACCCATCAAACCAGATCCACTCTTCACAACTTCTCCTTCTGCACCACTTGCAGACTCGACATAGCGTTCATTTCTTGCCGCATTTGCACTGGCCGGCCTATGCGGGATGAGAGACGTGTATGGGAGTGGGGGAGTTGACGTACCGCGCAGCTGCAAGCATCGCCGCACTTGCAATCGTCGTTCCCGCAATGGGTGTTCGGGTAATGTCAGCAACCTGTGCGCCAGCTCGCATCAGTTTTCAATTCCACACAAGGCAAGGGGACATACAGCCATTACGTTCGAATTCAAGAATAGTGAATGTGGTGAGATGCGCTTACTATAAGTATCCCAGCGTGGGGTGGAGTGGCGTGTCGGTTGTCGACAGTCATTTCACCCCGCCAACCCTCTACTAGTAATGAGGTGGCACTATGGACTGTCTACACCGCACCTCTATGGAGGTCGTGACGGGACAGCTCATTAGTTAGGGAAGCGCCACCCTCGTTACATTCTTTCTATGCGGATGTGAACTGCATAGCGTTGAAAATTCATTTGGTCGGTCGCAGATAAGTTGTGGAGGAAACGTGTTCGATGTCTTGGTTTCTGCCATTAATTCAAGACCGTCCGGTAAGATACATCGAAGCTGTGTCTCGTCAGCTGTACGCCACAAGAGTTCGTTCAGAATGGACCAAACCAGCCGGCAGGTGATCGCAAAATGGTACGTGTCGCTCACGTTGAAATACTCGGCGATATCGAGAATAACTGAAGACACGATGGGTAGGCGTTTTGAGAGCCATCGTACACATGCGCTGATGACCAACGGGGAGGTACTACGTCTCATTGGAGCGTCGCTAGAAGCGCTCAGGGTGGGAAAGGTGAAGATGGGCTAGGTAACAAACGATTTGAGAAAACGAGGAAAGCGGAAATTGAAAAAATAAGGATACAAGCGGTGATCCGCCAGTACTGGCACTCGCAGTGGGATGATATGCGCAAGTGCAACGGAGAAGTCATGTTCTGATTTTCCACCTCATCACCGAGCAACAAGTTCGGGCAGTACTACACGCCGATGAACGGTTTTGTGCGAAGCACCCCAAATCCCACCCTCCCCACCTAATCTACCAGTACTTTCAACAAAACACAAACTGCAGTTATCCTGACCCAGACAACGGAGAAATGGATCAACTTGCACCACGGTGACGCCCTAACCAGCGTTGAATTCCTCAGCGATCCCGTGCATCAACTGCCATTAAACCGCTTCTTCCCTCTTGCTATTGCACATCATCCCCGTGCAAGTGCTGGAGCTTCCCCCGCACATCATCCCGGTGCAAGTGTTGTTCGTATTTGAGCCGCACATCATCCCCGTACAACCGCTACTAGAGCTTCCTCCGGAACCACCACCCATCATAGCTGAAACAATCATGTCAGACGTCAATTTCGCCTTCCCTTTGGGCATGGGACATACGAACAGATTGGACGGCAGCGATGCCGAACGAGAGGATGGCGAGAAACGTTGCGGTGATACGCATATGCATGTCGTTGTACGTTATGGAGGGTTTATGACCAGTGGACTTGCCTGTCGTTAAAGGAACGACACTTCTGAGTTAAATGTGTTTTCGAACCGGCCATCAACTTGGAGGGGGAGAAATTCTGGAAAAACCTCGCATCCCGCCCTACAGTCAAATAGAACTAACGAGAGCAATTATGGTCCAACCCGCGGTACGTTTTACTGATCGAAAGGGGCTATCAGATTGCATATCCATGCTCAAACGGGGATCTGAAGTTGGTGAAAAGAAGACGGATTGCTGGCTATACACCGTGGCCAACGATAGGATAATTGTTCAGTATGAGGATAATAAGCTATCAGGAGTAGGCTTCGCAGATGAGGCGAAGAAGCATTCTGGACGAGAACGAGGCATTATGGCTCATCGACTTTGAGTATTTCTATTCGTCTACCTATGCAGCTTGTCGTCCGTTGAATACTGCCGCATTCTGCCGATATCCGACTGGCCAACCGTCTCAACAATGGCAGTTTTATCCAGGTTGTGTAGGTATACAATGTGCAGGTATATTGAGAATCTTTGACAAAGCTGAATAGATCATAACGGATGGCATTGGACCGGTGCTTGAGTTTCATGCATCTGAAAATTATCAGCATAACGAAACCGTGCAATACACTGAAACCTACAATACGAGGTGCCGCTGATAATCGTCTGCAGCGCCTGCATTTGCTCTTCATCGAACATATTCTTATCTGTATGCCACGTGTCCTATCATTCCACAGGTGAGTTACATTGTTGTCAGGAAGACAGGGGGCCGTTACCTGATGCGTTCTTCGGAAGTTTGCGGCACACTTGCGTACAGTGGTGGAGATTGGTGGTTTCTCATAACTTTGCTCGGCTAGAACGGGAAGCAGGGAAGGAAGCCAGTTGGGCACCGTGTAAGGATATGCGTCGATGAGGGCCGTCAATCCCAGTACACCTGCATGGAGAACACGCAAAGATGCGCTGTAAACCGCATCTGTCCGCGGAGGAAGTCTGACATGGTGGACCGCGGTCACGAAACGTGCCTGGATCTAACGTGAGTCTTCGTGGTACGATTCGAATATGGGCCTTTGAACCTTTAGATCCAAAATACTGTGGCGTTGTGAACAACGGATTACCCCAGACAATGTTCTTCACGCGAAGCATCAGCTTGAACAAAAGACAACTCATAATGCCACTCACTTCGCCGCCATCTCCCGTACTTCGATGGCTTCATCCTCCAGACATTCTACAAGCACATCCAGTACACGGATGCTGCATTCATCGCTAAGGATGGGCAGCTGTCGGAAGTAGAAAACCTGCATGATAGGTAGTACTTGTAGTCGAACCCTCCATGACTTGGGATAAATTGAATACCCGAACTTTCCAGGAAAGAAAGACTACTCACGGGAGAAGTCCGAACAGCTTCAATAAGGGCATCCATCACTGGTTCAACGTATTGTACAGAAGGGGTGACTGCAGAAAGGATGTAGAGTAAACCAATGGCGTAAGAGCGAAGGTCGGACGAATCCATCAACTCGCTCATGCGTAATGCTTCCTGCCTAGGAAAGGATCGATCTTTAGTCGCGAACTGCCTAATACGAGGAGACTCACATTAAGGGTTGCATGTATGGGTAAATAGAAGGTGCAACACTGCTATGAGCTCGCAACCAGATCCACTTCATAGCTGGATAGATAGTTGGTAACAGCCCCGACGGATGACATAATGATGCTCACCGCTTAGGCCAACTTTGTCATACTCAGATTGATTGACTTTGGGTCCTGACAGGCGTGTTTCTTTCAGTTTTGGTAGGATATCCGCCAGACTTTCAACCCGCTTTAGCTGAGCGGGATTGACAACGGACAACGCATCCACTCCATGCTTCCTACAAGCATCTGCAAAGGTGTGGACATCACTGTACAGTGGGTGCCACTGCAGAATACAATAAGCATAAAAAGGTAGTTGACGCCTTTAGCACTCACTTGGATATTCAAGAAAATTTCAATATTCGCAGCTACTTGCGTGCGCACCTGCACTTCGATCAACAAAGGTCAACAATTGGGGGAGAAGATAGAAGGTACTTCGGCAAATCCCGATCCTAGATTCTTCCACGAGAGGTCGAGGAATCGAGATGTCCAGGGCTCAAATTTCATGGTCCATGCAGCCCCGACAATGCCGGCTGCAGCTACGGCGTTACTGACTAGATATGAATTTAGCCTCAACTAGAAAATGCATACTAAGTGTGGAACTTACTCTTGAAGGCAGACTCGCCAGCGAAGTCGACAGCAAGGCCTCGGTCAATAACAAAGTTAAGCCCAGCGCAACGGCGGGGGTCACGATCCGACAAAACAATGGTCAAGAAGTACTCCCAGTAATTTAAGGTGTCAGGCGTAATACGGTCAAAAATGCCAGGTAGCTTTGGAGTAACCCAATCCCACAGCTGCTTGGTCGATTTCCTTGGCCAATTCTTGCTCCCGCGAAGAACGCCCGCTAACATTTCTGCGGCAGCCCTCTGCTTGAAGCGGTCCTTATCATCCATCATAGGCTCTAACACGGTAATAGCACGTCCCATGGGCTCATCTTCCAAGACCTTGAAGATACGCATGATGAAGCGCACGTTATCGTGCCGTGCGTCTTTGCCGCTGCCACTAGACTCCTGCGAATATAGATTTGCTAGTCTATTGAACCATTGGTCATCGACGACGGCCCGGATAGCGGCAAGTGTTGGATGGCTGTCAGGCTCCCATTCGAACCCGGATTCAATTTCCGGTGCAGGCTTGTAGGCGTCGACCGATGCAGTCATTATTAGAACCCCACTTGGGACCTTGTCATAGAGTGGGCTGGGATAAGAGTGAGAGGACACACGGAGCATTATCGCTGTACCCTCACCCGTGGTTAGATGTCTCATTCTCCCAGAAAGTTTCCGCGCTTGGGTATGGCGCCTTGATTTTCAGCGGGTTCTGGCCCGACTCTATGAACAGCTGCCGCGTGTCTTGGGCCATCGTTCTCAGTTTGATCAATTCCAATACCTTCTCCAGGGCCCTGTTTGTGCGTCAGTGACTTCATTCTATAATATCGCACGGAATCGTACAGTTGAGAATACCGTCTGGTACTAGGGTTATCTGAAGCAACGTTTTTGGCAAACAGCGCTGCTACCTCAGGATTGGTGGCTCGATCTCGCCGTAACAGAACGCGTAAAAAGCGTATTGCCATCTGACCATATCGCCAATGAGTTGTGGGAGCGTTGCCTACAGCGACAATCTTGTCCAACTTGTCCAACATGAGTCCAGGTACCTCAATTCATAGCAGATCACTACGTACGAGATCAATGTAGGCAGACTCTTTTCGCTTCAAGTTCTCCATGGCACACGCCTCAACTGCAGCGATCAATACCTCATTCTCGCCGGCAATCAGACTCGTCAGCCTGATATCATTGACAGCTTTATCCAGGATGGGCAATACGACATGAGGATCCCGCATGACCGTGGCGGATACCGCCTCCGGTAGTGCCGCAAGAACTGGTCTGATGTTAACAGCTGGTCAGAGAGAACCATCTTATCTCACTTTCTTGAGCAATTGAAGATACAAGCTGCTGGATTGAAGGCTTGATGACACCGTCAGCTTCCGTTACATAGAACGCGTCCATGCATTCACGCGCACCTTCTCCTGCCAGGATGACTCAAGGACAGCCATCATGTACCGAGCCTGAAAACGCCAATCTGCGAGACTTCATGAACGAACTTGGGTAACCTAGGCGTGAGGACTCACTCTGAATAACGAAGGCAGCTATGTAGCGTCAGAATCTGCACGCTGTGTAGGATTTGAAGAAACACATACTGGTCGTCTTCTGCCCGAGGACGTGCAACGCTCCTTTCATGCGATCGGGATCTGTGCCCGGATTCAAGGCTTCGAAAACTTTCGGCAGTATGAAATGCGTAGAGCGAACATAAGTCTTACAAGATGTTGGCTTCATAAAATCAAAATGAAGGCTGGCTCACAGTCGAGAGAGCTAAAAGCACTGATTGGCCCGACCTGCAAGTAGATAGATTGTCAATCAGTGAGCAAGACAAGATATTACTGGCACTCACTTCCTGACACGGGTGTAGGGTGAGAGCGAAAATTCTGTGAGCACAGAAATCAACCGATCATCCAGCTCGGATCGCTTCCGGAATAGAGAATGCTGGTACTTCCTAGCCAGGACATGAAGGTATGCTCGTCGAACCCAGATATGCCGGGGGAAGGTCTTCTGTTTAGGCCAGACACGAGTGAGTTCACGGGTGACGTTGTATCGCTTGTGGTCGCTGTCGTATGTGGACCGCTGGACACCGTACTCCGTCATGTATCCATCAATCGCGCGAACGATTTGTGTTACAACATCCTAAGAAACCCTTGAGTGCTCATACCAACCTGACCACGAAAGCTGCTCACAGTGAAATCCTCATTGCCGGAGTTCAGCAAAGACAAGGAAGCACGATGAAGTACCTCGCCCCATGCTTCACGCAGTGCCACAACCTTCTGATATCGTGGATCCTTGGGATCCGTCAAGACAAAGCAGTCTTGTGGGTGTGGACCCTGAGGAGAAAAGTGCTGAAGGTCGACCTTAGGATCCATCATATCCATCCCGCCTTCCTTCGCAGTCTCTTGATACAACGAGCCGAGTCCAGCCCAAGTTGCCTTGGCAGCCGCGGTGAAACGGACAAAATCGTTTCTCCATGCACTGTCGCGAGTTGCGTCCTCAGCCAACAGCGCGTCAAGCTTCTCAGTCAGAGGTTTGATGAGCTTCTCCAGAACATCCAAGATGAAAGCAGTCTCTTCATCGAGCGGCACATGCCACTTGATGTTTACTTCTTCGGCCTTATACGTCTTTCCCCAATACTTGTTGTGCCTCTTCTGAAAGTCTGTAATGAATGAGCACTGAGCCCATCACACCAAATCAGCACCGTACGTGCCTTCACTGTCGAGTTCTTCTGGATTGACAAGATTATACTCTGCAGGATAGACCGTCGAAAGAGCACCCATGACCTTGGTGATGATTCGTGAAGTGTATGAATAGCCTCGTTCACTCTTTGCTTTCTCAATCAAAAGCGCCAAGAGATCTATGACCTCGTCCTTGATCTTCAGCAGCTCCGGGCAGCTGAAATGGAATGCGCCCCTCAGGATAGACAGATCTAGGTACAGGGTCAGATCAGGTATTGAACCCCGGTCAAATTTGCTCACTCCAATGCAGCGCCGTATCACCAGGCACACCCACGCCACTGCTCGTGCTCCGGATACTACTTGCGCCATTCTCGAGCTCCTCTCTGACCCTATTCCTGCAAAGCGGCCAGAAACGCTTGATCGTCTTCCCAGGATCCGCCTTAGCCAAGCTAAGCACGAGGTTGCCCACCGCGCGCACGCCGTTAGAGCGCACAGTTGTCTTCGCGTATTGGTATATCATCTCGAGGACGAAGTCGAACAGCGTGGGCGAGAGGTGCGAACACAGTACATCAACAGAGGATTGGACAGACTTAAGCACGTTGTCTTCCGACTTGCCGCCTGTACGATTGCCCCGCCCGCCCTCTTCGGGCAGGTTCTCGATAAGCGTGAAGACACGTTCGATGTACATCGTTACCCAGTCTTTTCTGAGCTCAGCCATATGCTCTTGAAGGAACTATATGCGCTCACCTGCAAACGCAGCACTGCTATTCTTCAGCGCTCTCTCTTCTTCGGAAATCTCCACTCCATCGAGGTCGACCAAGCTCAGATCGGATATATAGATCTGCTGACAGATAGCCACAACCACCAAAGTGCTACACATTGTCTTCCCCGGATCATTGAGATCGATGCCAGGTAGACACAGCTCAAGCAAAGGAGCAACATGCTTCCCGGCATCTTTCCACAAACTGCCGTTCACCAGAGGCGCCGCTACTGCAGCAGTAGCGCTCATCACTGCAGTCGTCCGGTGCGTCTCGTTGATCACTTCCAAACCCTCATATGCCCGCTCCACAAGTTCAGGCATGATCTCCCCCGGTTCCAGCAAAGCCATGTTACGCAGAGCGAGCTGGGCGTTGAGCACGCTGACAGGATCTTTGGAGAACATCGCTAGCAGTGCGACGGTCTTGAGCGAGCGGACAAGAGAAAGCCGCATGAGTGGGGTGAGCCGCCGCTCAGGTGGCGTTTTGCAGTGCTTTCGCTCTTCTTCTTTCGTACGCTTCAGGAACTCGTACGTAATACGGTTGATGAAGTTTGTCAGGTCGACAGTCCAGACTCCGGCATTAGATGGGTGGAAGAAGGATTCGGTAGAGGTGATGAGTCGATCAAGACTCTCGAGCGCCTTGGACCCACCAAGATAGCCCTTGTTCGCCGCTCCCCCGCCGAGGGAGGCAGGCATTCCACTGGCGATAATGCCGTTCGGAGTAACGGTGCCGCTTGGGCCTGCCCCACTCGTGGCACCCTTTACCGGTCCATCGGGTGCCATGGAATAGACGATGATCTTGGACAGGGACTGGATGGGGGAGCCAGGCCGGTGCAGACGCTGGGCTTTGGTAGATGAGGCAAGGTCAGCATGCGCTGCTGTGCTCGAGGAGCCTGAGGATCCTGCGAGGGGCACATCTGCGCGATATGAGCTGGAAGCAAAGCCTGAAAAGGAGAAACACACTCAATGCCCTCAGGCATTTGCCCATAATCCTCCTCCAAGTCTTGTCCTGCCACATGCCTACACCGTCCTGCCCCTCTCTGATCCGCACCCAGTCCCCACCTTCTCCGCGCTCGTCTGGCTCTATATGGCGCACAGCGAGCGTAGATAGGAAGGAGAGCATCCGCTCGTCGATGATGGCACTGTTTAGGGACTCCCAGATGGTGAGCAGAGGGGGAAGGTAGCGTTCAGGCTCAGTGCGGGGTAGGAGCGCGAGAAGAGGACCCATGTGCAGGAGGTAGGTCTGCACCGGTCATCGGTCAAAGGAAGCAAGTTGCTGAAACAGGGAAGGGACTCACATCGGGAACGGTTATATTCAGCTTTGAAAGGAACGTCTCCAGAAGAGGGGTGATCTCGGAAGCGGGGATGAAGCGGTTAATGTTCCCACACGCATGCAGGTATATGCTTGCCAAGCTCCTGCACCAGCCACATATCAGCCTTCACAACACAACCAGCGACGGTAAAGACTCACGAGGTGGAATCGGCCCTTCGATCAAGCTTATACTCTCTCTGCATCAACTCCCACAGCGGCCTCCAGTCGGGCTGCCAGTCCTCGATCGCGAGGCGCTTCCTATTCTCGATCAAGTTGTACAGACTTGAGGCGAAGGCGTGTATGAGGCGGCCGTCGATGCCGGGGGTAGTGAGGAGGGCATAAAAGAGGGCTGCGAGCTTAGCACGCAAGGGACGGGAAATAGGATACTGGAGCATGTTCCAACTACATTTCGTACATGGTTATCCTACAAGTTGAGAGGCTGGAGGAAAGGAACGTACCACTGCATGATCCCTTCCCAATTAGCGACAAGACCCCAGTCTCTAGCCTTGACAGCATCAAGAATCTTTCCCACGATCTCTCCAAATTGCTGCATCATTTCCTCCTCACTCTCCGGTCGCAGAGGGGTGCTCTCACGGTGAATACGACAGGTCCTAAAGTAGTGTTCGTCGTACTTCGCGTGTATTTGCTCAACCGTGAGATTCTCTTCAGAATCACCTGCTTCTCCGTCGGGCGCACGGTCCCCGGTAGGTGTAGGCACGTCCGTGTCGATCTCCATCTCAGGTTCGCTCACCGGCGTCGCAGGTTCTGAATCCATGTTCTTGGTTGTTAACGTACGCTTCGTTTCCAAATGGTTCTGTTGATTTGCCTGAATAGTGTTATATATGATCGAATGAGAAGGGCCGCGCGTCGGTACACGCAATACGCAGCTGATGAGCACTGTAGAAATGTCGAAGTGTTGAAACTGGTACACGCGTCCCCTTCGAATGTATTGACTAGCTGGTTGCTCCTGATTTGGACCTTACAGATGCCTCCGCGGACCACGCGGACCATCTGCGCCGTCCATCTCGGGCGGCGACAACGACGACTTGCTCGAGCTCGTCGTCTCCCCTGGCAAGAAGACAGCGAGCAATGGCATCCCGCGTAGCCTGGTCACTACTCCGCTCTCCGGTGCTCCCAGTATCCGTGGTGCTCTTCACCGCGCATACATTGTACCGACCTCACGTAGCACTCGATGCACCTCCCAAACCGAAGCGTGCGAAAGAGCCCACCGCGTCAGAGCTCTTTCCTCCTACGCTTCCCCATCCGTCAGGTGCTACGCTCACTCTTCTGGGTACGGGAATACGCACCGTGACGTTCATGCGCATGAAAGTGTACGAAGTCGGTTTCTATGCGGATCTGAGTGAGGTCGCGCTGGAGGAAGGGGAGAAGAGCGCAGCGGAGCGAATGAAGGGACTGCTTGAGGGTGGGGACGTGCTCTTACGCATTGGTGGGTATTGTTCATATTCATCACTCTCTTCTTGTACGAATCTGACCCTCTCGTAGTACCTTCCCGGCGCACGAACTTCACTCACCTCCGGGATGGGTTCATCAAAGCCCTCCAACATCGCGTCGCGCTCCTCCCCTCCCGGCCTCCCGAATCGACCCAGCTCGCAGTAGGAAAGCTCCTCACCCTCTTCCCCAACGCGCCCATGTCCACTACTTCAACACTCGACGTGGCCTATTTCCACCCCGGGCCGACGTCAAGCCAACAGGGTACGCGGGAATGGAAGTCTAATGATGGGAGCAAGGTAGCCCGTTGGAGCTGGAAGAGCGGCAAAACTGAGGGATGGCCCGACGCATGGGTTCTGGTGGGGTGCGATGGGCGGGAGCTTGGGAGGATCGAGGACGGGTGGGTTGCGAGGGAATGGGTGTTGGCGTACTTTGATGCGAGCAGGGAGATCTCGAAAGGGGTGAGTCTTTGATCAGGGTGTAGGCCAGATGCTGATATCGATGACAGCTCAGGGACGGCGTAGGGAAGAGGCTTAATGACCTTGCTAAGGAGGGACCGGCGGTGCCCACTGGAGAAAAGCCCGTCAAGCTCAACTGGGTCTCGTAGCATGAATATGCCTTATGAAGAGAACGCTAATCACCGGAACAATGTACAACAACTTATCTCATTCTGAGCTGCTGATTTATGTCTCATCTACTGTCGATGTCAGATCCTGTCTAGCAATGGAGCATGTTTTCATCTCCTTTCCTTGCTCAATTTCTGGCCGGCAAACCGGCAATGGCCCCGTAAGAATCACCGCCCATTTATTGTGTCTCATGGTGTTCTGTTTTCACCTGGCGGCGTTTCCAGCAATATATCCTATGATGGCGAAAGGATCTCGACGAGGGTGTACAATGACCTTGATCAACGACCAGAAGTCCCGACGGGCGCTTACTCCGGTGAGGATCAACCTGACTTCACTGCTTTGCCTGTTTATTCCAGCAGCAACTCGCTCGAGGAATTCTCCCTGCGTGTCTACTGTTCATCCAATCACACCAGCCCTCCAAACAGTCAAGCCCATCTATTTCACATTCCAAGGGCTACAAGCGCAAAAGCTCAAGAGCGTACAAAAACGAGCCTACATTGGAGTTTCCTGATCCAGCACCAGCCAGCCTTCAGGGTGTCAAACATACACAATCGGCAAAAAATCACAAGTGGTCGAGGAAAGAAGAGGGGGGGGGAAGAAAGGAGCAGAGGAAGAGAAAGGGGAAGGTTAAGAGCAAGAGAAAAAGAAGGGCAAGAAAAAGAAAGACTGTATTTACATATCCTCAGAGGTGTATCCCATGCGCGGTATCCTCAAAAGCCCGCATCGAAACCCAAATGTCAGAACCCATCGACCTATACGTCCTCTTCCTCCAGTTCCTCCTCTTCTAGCTGTTCGCTCCCCGCCTCCTCCCCAGAAGCGAGCTTATACATCCCCTCCTCCCTCCTATCGAGCGGTACCTCCTTAACGAACCAAACGAGCGCAACTGCCCCGATCGCCAGGGCGCCGTTGAGCAGGAAGACAGCGCGCAGTGAGGCAGTGTAAGCTCCTATACTGGCTTGCCTAAGCTCGGGGGACAAGTCCAGGATAGCGGTCGCGTTCCGCCTGACTTCGGAGATGATCTCGGCTGGGGAGAGCGAATTGGACGGAGGGAGCGAGGAGATGCGCTGCAGGAGCTCGGAGGAGAGCACCGACTGCTGTACTGCGGAGGAGATAGCCATGCCTATGAGGTTTCCTAGGGATTGGGAGAGGAAGCGGATCGAGGTGATCTGTGCTATCTCGGTGCGTTTTATCGTTGACAGGATGGCGACTGTGCTTGAGTTAGCGTTGTTTCGCAAGGCAGAGCATGGGAGACGTACTGAACAGCGTGCCGTTGAACCCGCTACTACCAAATCGCTGGGGCATGAGGATGACCCAAGTCCACCCCTCCCACGTATGCTCGCCAAACGTGCTGAGCAAGAAGCACGGCACAAACTGCAAGACCCCCAGGCCGAGGAGTATCCCCCGGTACTTGCCTACCGTGCGCAGGTAGATTCCGGATGAGATCCCACCCAGTGCGGAGGCGACGGTGTTGGGGATGAGGTGTAGACCGGCGAGGGAGGCAGAGTTGGAGCGGACGATCTGGAGTAGCATGGGGAAGAAGAGACCGAGTGCTGCGTTCATACGTCCGTTCAGGGCAGTTCGGAATTAGGGTAGAGGGAGAACGAGAACATACAGATCATCGCTGCCGCTGCGAGCCAGACGCTGCTGAACGACGCTACCCTTTCCCAGGAATTGAACAGCGCCAACTGGACCACTGGTTCCTCGGCCCGCTTCTCGACCCACAAGAACGCGCCTGTGCATATCGCTGCTAGTAGCGCTGTCCCCCAGACCCAGGGGTGCGAGAAGGGAAGGTCCTCGTTTGTCTTGAACGCTATTGAGAACACGAGCGCTCCGATGCCTGTTATGAGTAGGAAGGAGCCGAGCCAGTCTATGCGCTTTGATACTGCGGCCCAGGACCCCGTTTGACCGGGGACGACGTAGTTCACGGAGAGGGATAAACCGAGCATGATGAGTACCAGCGGGGGGACTTGTACTGCTTGGTGTTAGTGAGAGTGGAGAAGAAGAAACAGAGGACGGACAGAGGAAGGCCCATCTCCAGCCGAGAGTGTCCGCAACTACACCGCCATATACCCCTCCTAGGCCCGAGCCGACTGCCCAGCAGACAGAGCCGACACCGTTGAGCAACCCCCTGGTGCGCAGGGTCACCACATCGGAAATGATGATAGAGCCTAGCATGCCTGACCCTCCTCCGCCTGCACCTTGCAGCTGTTACGGTCCTTGTCAGGTGCTTAGGAGCAAGGGGGGAATGAAGGACGCACAAGCCGAGCAACGATGAGCGTGTTCATACCACCCGCGACGCCACACAGAGCGCTCCCAGCCGCGAACAGCGCTAAACCGCAAACGACGGCCCACCTCCTCCCGAGGACATCACTCAGTTTCCCATATATCGGCGTGCAGCAGGCTACGCTCAGCAGGTAAGCACTGTTTAACCACGCGGCGCGGTTGAGCTGCTGGAAGCCGCTTGCTATGGGCGTTGCGAGTGTTGCTACTACGGTACTGTCGATGCCGTAGAAGAGGGTTGCGGTGTAGAGCAGGGTGAGGATGATCGCTGTACGACGGGGGGAGAGCTCGTCCGGTCCTGGTAGCCGCTCCGTGTGCTTTTCCTGCTGTCGACGAGACGGTGGGTAGCTAGGCGCCGGTTCTGGAGAGAAGTGCTTGTCCCTGCATTCTGTTGTGTGCGTCTCGCTGCCTGAAGTGTAGGCTGGCGGTGGGGAATAAGACTCGTTGTTTGCTGTTGCGTCTGAGGGAGAACCTGGAGGTGTCGATGTATCGATTGAGCTGAGGAGTGCGACCGTCGTTGGAGAACGCAAGTGCTGATGAGGTCGTTTTGCCATATTCGTCGCCTAGTCCGTTGAAAATCCTGCTGTCTAATATGTACAGAAATGTACAAAAGTGTTCTCTTGTGAACACTAACAAGAATGAAGGTGGTAGTCCGGGTACAAGGAGTGAAATGGTATAACCCCTGCCACTAGTTTACATTTACTTCTCTCCTGAGCGGGAAAATGCCGCATCGGAAAGTTGAATACATTTCGTCGAAAGACGCAATAATAACTCCCGTCCTATCATAATATTTATTCCTCCAATCATCGCCATCATTGATCACATCAAATCACATAACAATCGTTCACACACACTCGGTCTCGCCCATATTCACTAATGAATATCACCTGATTAATACACTAACTCATTCACACCTATCAATATCTTCAAAGTATCCCACATGGAGCAGAAAGTCGTGTGATCTATCGGCAACCGCTATTATTGGCTCCTCCCAGGTCCACACTCGAACATGCGCCTCTCTTCCCAGGAGTGCTTTCCCGTACGCGAACACAGTTTCCGTACCATCTATCAGTATCTGGGCAGGTTCCTATCTCGACGTTACCTGAATATTCTGTTACATGGCCTGATCTCCCTGCCACGCAACAGTCGCCCAACCCAACTTCTAACCACCTCCAACTGCTTTAGTTGGCCTATCACGCCCTGGATATCCCCTCGGCCCGATTCTTCTTGTGCGAGAGCACGTGTACACGGGGGCAAACTTTTGGCTGGCATGTCAATTAATGCTCCACTTTTGTCTGAGAAATCTAGACTGGCATATTACCTTGTGTTAAACTGGACGATATACTGCGACTCATTGTTTTTCGAAGGGCAAATTTTGGTTAAATTTCCGGAAGGGGGAGCGCATCGTTAGCCACCTAGATTTGAAAAAAGTAGATCCAAAAGAAAAGGGAACAAAGCATAGTTAGATCTTCCTGTAACAAGGCGGGCCTGCAGCGTTATAAGTTGGTCTTACGGGAATGCAGAGGTGTTAAGCCGTTCGAAATCAGAGGCAATTTTGTGCGTGGATGAAGAATGACTTCGCTCGACCTTTGGCGGTGTCCCACGAAAATATGGCAACAAAACGACCTACTGTGCTCTCGTCTAGCGCGACCTGCATATAGAAGGGCGCCCCGCCCAGTCCTGGGACCTTGGTCGAGTCACTGACATTGACAGACCGCACACTTGCTACAAGCAATCTGTAGTCATAATTGTTCTAATCATACATCATACAGTTAATGGCCATGGACTATACGGTAGAAAACACTTTCGAGAGAAGAATACGTTATCATTAAGCGTTTGGAGCAGATACGCTAAGTTCGGATTCCTTGTCGTTGTCTTTTTCCTTTTCCAGTCGCTGTGCTCAATCGGGTGCAATACGTTCGAAAAGATGGGACGACAGCAGTCCTCGATAACTCTTTCTTATTGCAAAGGTCCCCAAAGTTAGCATGATATTTCTTCACTTCCGAATCCGATCCGGAACAAGACCTAATGCGCCATCTGACCAGGCCAAAACACATGCCACACCTCGGGGAATCTGTACCCTAAAGCACTAAGTTACCAAATCACCCAGCTAACGTACAACAAAAGAGTGGTCTGAATTGCCTCCCTCAGTGATTAATGACACTGTTTGAACCGTCCCCTCCTGCTCCTACAAACACCCCCCGCCCCTCTCCCCTTCGTCTTCAGCTCCGCTGGAGATGCACGCACCGCGCGCAACCCAAGCCCTATGAGAGGAAAACGAGCCCCGCCAGGATCAACCCCGCCATCATCACCCACCCCCCCAGGCGCACCCGCACCGCCCGCGCAGCACTAGCGGCGCTAAGCCCGTTCATATCCGGGTTCACGTCCGTATACTGCCCACAAAGCCCGCTCCCCCTCAGGTCATTAGTCCGCATGAAGATGCTCGCATGTCCTCCGGAGGAATAATCTACCAACAACGTCCCTTCTGAGCCTGAGGTCACTTGTTTGCAGTAGAGGATCTCGGTCAGCGGCTGGCCGGCCATGAACCCGGTGTTGAATATCCCCATCGTGGCGTTCACGGGTGGAGATCCGCGGTTGGTCATCACCGCTACCAGAGGCCCACGAGCGATCGCGACTTCGTTACTGGACGTACCGAGGACAGTAACGTTAGACGTCAGAAAATCAGGCGCGTTCGCGATGAGGAAATTGCGTAGCTGGTTCAGGGTAGCCGTAATCTGGTAGGTGGTGGTATTGGCGTACCCTGTGGGCCAGAGCGGCTCGCGGTTGTACGGATCGGCGTTCCCCCGCAGCCCTTGTTCCTGCCCGTAGTAGACGATCGGGATGCCTCCGGCTAGGAACTGCCAGACCATGGCGTTCCACAGAGATTGGGGGTCGACGGAGAGGTTTGCCCAGCGCGGGTTGTCCTGGTTCTCGAGGAACGTGCCGAGGACGGACATGTCCTATTCCAGGGTTAGCTACATGCGCTCGGGAATGCAGGGGGAAGGCTCACTTGGTACAGCTCTTGACCCTGGTGCAGGCCATCAACGAGCCCGGAGATGTTCCCCGGCCCGGGGATGGTGAATGCCGAGACGAGATAATCATAAATAGGATAATCGAGTACCGATGCAAGTGCTCCAGGGCCTTGATACCCCGCGTTGTACGGGACGTCGCCGCCAAACACTTCGCCCATACAGAACACGCCTGCGGCAGAACAGAACCCGGGCCAGAAATCCTTGCGCACATGCTTGGCAGCGTCGATTCGGAGCCCGTCGATCTGGTACTCCTGGACGAGGGAGGCGATCCAGGTGTTGTAGATGTTGATCACGTCCTGATTCTCTGTGTTTACGTCCATGAGCGCGACGACCGTGTCTCCCAGCCAGCAATGCTCGATGCTCGTCTGGTTGGAGAAGTCGATCGGGCAGTAAGGGTGGTACATATCCGTTGATGTGAAGGCAAACTTGGATAGGTCAGGGTCGGTGTAGTTCAGGGTTATGACGTTGTTAGCGACGATGTCGACCATGAGGTACATGCCCCGTGCGTGGAGGGCGTTGGAGAGAGCTTTGAGGTCGTCTGGTGTTCCCATACGCGGGTTGAGTGCAGTCACGTCTGTACGAATCAGCATGAGCTGTCTCAACCCGTAAAGAGAACTCACTCTGACTCCAATACCCATGGTACGCATCCCCATACGGTGTCCTTGGTCCATCATAGTTCTCGCTCACGGGCGATATCCAGATGGCCGTGAAGCCCATACCCTGGATATAGTCCAGGTTGGAGATGATCGATTGCCATGTCCCGCCGCACCAGGTTTGGTCGCCAGGATTGCAGTTGGGGTTGGGGACGGTGAGGAGGTTGGGGGAGGAGGGGTCGGGAAGAGCGAAGCGGTCTGTTATTATTCTGTGCATATCCTTTGGTCAGAGTGTTCGCGGCGAAGGGATGGAGGACGCACTGGTAGATAGAACGCGAACGCCATTGTTCAGCTGTTGCTGCGTGTGCGGAGGTAGGGAAGAGGGAGAAGAAGAGAAGAGTAAGAGAGAGGAGGGATGTGATGAAAGCGAAAGAGTGCATGAGAGTTGGACAAAGGAAGGTAGATGCCTGTTGGCGAGTGGGGCGCTGCTGGAGCGGAGAGAGCGCAAAGAGGTGAAGTGCAGCAGAGATGGGGGTATTGTAGTTGTTTGCACGCGGGGATGCGACGCCAAGATGCGTTTCAGAAGAGCAGAAGGTGGACCACGCTGGTGTCCGCCCTAGTGAGTACTAGTTGACTAGCACGGTGAATGAAGAGACCAAACGAATGTTGCCTGCCAGTGAAGAGGAAGGAAGAGAGGAGTGACCCATTCCCCTCCCACACACGAGACGATGACCAGACATTTTCTCCGAGTGTCAGCACTACCACACAAACAGCGAGAATGCCGTTACCCAGAGCAGGAGACACCCACCCACAAGGTCGTCGATGTCCCATTCCGGCAAACGGCCCTCAGTAATTGATCCCGCACCGGACCTCACCATGCGACGTGCTCCGTTTCTCCCTTCCTCACCTTCTGTCCGCGTGACACACTTGGCGACACTTCCCTGCGATGGGTTTCATCAGTCTATATAAGGTGTTTACATTCCAGTCTCAAATGGAATGATCAATTATCCTCGACCCTCGACCCGCGACCCCAAACCCATACATCCATCACCACAGAAGACAGATTGTAAACCCAGCCAAGCTAGTTAACCCAAGCATCCCTCACTCTCTACTCGAACCCTGCACCCTCTCAAACGTAACATCGCGATATTTCCGCCTTCCTTCCGTTCCATCCATCATTACTACCACGTGTCCCATCCACCAGTTTTTCGCTCCCGCTGACAGGTGTGGGGAAGGAGGTGGGGGAGAGCGTTAACAGCATCCGAGAGAGCACGTGAGACGCGCCTTTCTACGGAAACTTTCTGCTGAACGACGAGCCATACGGACTGTTCATATTCGCTGCTAAGCGGTCCATTCTCTGTTAGATGTTCCCTTCCTCGTACTCGCCCTGTTTCACTATGGCAATCCTATACGATGATCCAGGGGTATGTGGTTGCATGGGGATGAGCGCGACACCGTGCCCGACTTGAGAATGTCGATCTTCGTAATCCTTTCAGTCCGTCCGTGCCTTTCAGCCGTTCCCACCTCTGCCGGTCGAGGTACGAGGCACACAGTCGGTCCGAGGAATAAATACGCAGGGATGAATATTCTGTTCTGGAGCAGTGTACTGCCTTGAATCTGGTTGTGCCTGGGGATACTCGATCTCTCTCGACTGGATGGTGGCTTGCTCTGTGTGTTCGGCGTCTGATTTTCTTGAACGATACAGAATTCTTGGGCATTAATATTGACCTAGTGATTGGGATCGGCACTGCACATTGAGATCTTGTATCTGAAACGCTACCAGCTGCAATCGTGTTCTTGGCGAATCTAGCAATATTGATGAGCTCTCTTCAAGAGGATCATGCGATTGCGGGGGACCAGAGGGATCGTTCATCTCTTCCGCACGTTTTGGACGAGCGGTTGCGTCTTTATCTGACTTGATGCTGTCCGTCTATGATGCATGATCGGTGGATTCGCCATCTGATGCATGTGGTTGTGATCCCAAACAGACCATGCCTTCATTCCAATGTCCGTACCTCGGGATACCAATCCAAGCACCTTCCACCCTCCACCTTCTCCACTCTCTACATCTCCCTCGTCGGCTCCAACTCCTCATGTACCCCATTCACGCTCACCCACGTCATCCTCCTCCACTTGTCCGCTTCCCCCGTCGCCTCCCGATAATGCTTTATGGCCAGTACCATCTGTTCCGCGCATTTGTGGGGTGAGATCCCTCCCACGCCCGTGCCCAAGCCGCTCATGACCACTGTTTCTATCTTCCCCTCCCCAGGAGCGGAATTATGTGCATCAAGCGAGAGGAGTAGGTTCCACATACACTCGTACACTATCTCCCTCTGCCAGTCGATCCGCTCCGGCACGCGCATCGTAGGCAGCACAGCGACGTACTTGCACTTGAGGACATTCTCCTCCCCGCAGAGCCCTTCAAGCAGAGGCACGAGCGTACATTGTCCGGGGGAGATGTACCCTCTGTAGTGGGTGTACAGATGTGCCTGAACAACACGGATCACGGGCATCATATCTCCCGGAGAGATAGCGCGAGCGATGTACAGGTCGATCCTACGCGGCTATCAGCTGCAGCAGGGCAAGAACACCTCTGACCGCGCGCACCCGCCGTCCATGATCCCATACGAATTGGCAGGAGAGACAACGCAGTCGTACGTTCCGGCATCGCGGATATCTTTCTGCAGCAGGGTGACGCACGACCCTATCGCCCCTGGGAGGTACTTGTCCAACGCCGTCTTCCACGCCTCGTGCAGCTCACCCTGTCTGTCCAGAAGCGTAAAATGGATCCCTGTAGCCATTGGCTACGTACAGGCTACGGCTGGGGAATGGGATGCTGAGTGTAGAGTTGAGTACGCATGGTCTGCGGGCCCGATACCGATTCTGAGGCTTGTCATCGCCACGCCACGAGTTGATGGATCTCACGTGCGAGGGCGGTCCGAGGAAAGCTAGCGCTATCTTGAGCGCTCTCGGTCCTGATTCGTTATTATGCATTCCAACGACCACGAAGACAGATGTCAAGGACACGCTGCATGGTGCTATTTGAGAGCTCGGGCGCTGTGCATGTCTTTGACGAATGTTGGACGCGCACAAGAGGGACGGTGAGCTAATCACAGTGGACAGCCCCAAGTCGCCGTTGCGTGCATACTCCCGGTCGTAGGGCCGAGGGTTGATGAGAGAATATTTGCTGGATGTCGGAAGATAGTACTTGCGTTGAATAGGTACGCCTTCATTTCAAGTTCCGACTTTAGGCGCGCGTTAAAGTGTGATTCCAGCCATGGTAAGCCGAACATCTGGGTTTCCAAGGATATGCAAACATGAGGGCTCGGGATATTGGGCGCATTACACGTTCCTTCAACATGTGCCTACGGTCTATCCTAGCAAACCCGATCCAAACTCCGACTAGCTGGCGACTGCGTGTAACCCCTGCGACATCGGGTCATTGTCAACATGGCACTATTTGTGTCCTTGGGGTTTGTTCGTCCTTGGACAGCCATTGTATTGTGAGTATATATAATTGTTAGAGTCGGTATACGGAGCGCTGTGAGTACTGATACTCTTAAGGACTTGGATTGCTCTTTGTTTCTTCGCACCGGAACCACCAGCATCTTTCAGGATATACCCCTCCATCATCATGCCACGCACATTCGGTTACGCGCCTACCGAGTAAGTTTATCAGCCCCATGTTCTTCTCAGCTGATTCTAACTTGATTGGACTTCCAACAGCGCCCCAAGCATTAAGACGGTAGTCCTGCGTGGCAAAGTACCTGTTGATCCCGATTCATCCTACGTCCGTATGTATGTTTTCCCTTTCGTGTTTCTGTTTCACTCTGATCAATGTCTAGATACACACCAAGTTTATGTCGATGACACTGGAGAAGTCTACGATGCGCTGCTCACGCGAACTGACATTGATGTCAACGCAAACAGGTCCTATTTGCTGCAGCTTCTGCACCCCATCACCGACCGGGAGTCTGTTATCCTACATACACGTTGGACCAGGGTGGGGGGGAGGGGACAATATCAAGACAAGGGACCGTGGAAGCCTGCACTCGCGGTGGAGGAGTTCCGAAAGCAATTCAAGAAGAAAACAGGATTTTCGTGGGAAGACAGGAAGATGCCACCGAATATTGGGAAGGAGGGTGCGTGCAATTGTTAACGTTATGGTGTTTCTTGTCCTCTGGCTGACCCGCCGCGTCGCCCATAGGGGAGTACAACCTTTGTGGTGAGTGTTATAATATGTGTTGCTTTCCACTCTAATGTCAAAGCGATTGCGACAGCGCGTGACTTTGATCATTCTGGACCTGAAGAAGCAGCTTCTCCAGTGGACAGTGAATACGTGGAAGGTACGTAAAAGACAACGACATGGATGCGTTCTGAACTCAAGATCGCAGACGGCATGAGATCTCCTGCCCTGCAAGAGCTCATGAAACTGATCTTCAACGTCCCGTACATGGACGCAACCCTCTCGTCCTTCTCGTATGATCAAAAGAAGGCGCCTCTGGGCAAGATGTCGACATCTATACTGTTGAAAGGGTTGGAGGAACTGAGGAAGATCAGCGAGGCGATTGCTCAGCCGGATACGAAGGCAATCAACGAAAAGGGCGGCCTTGAAGCGGTATGCCTGCAGTATAGCAGTCGGTATTACACGTACATTCCCCACCTGTTCGGTCGTACCCGACCCGAAGTTATCAATACTCAACATCTGCTCCAGCAGGTGAATTTGGCCAGAGGTGCTTGTAATATGTTGTTCATCCTTTGCTCAGGAACTAAATCTTATTGATGCGCTTAGCGACATGGAGGTTACTTCAAAATTACTCTCGGATACTCTCTTGCACTTCGGCGAAGGGGATGCTATGAAACGGTTTGACATGCAGCTCGCTTCGCTCCAACTGAAGTACATCGCTCCTCTCGCAAAGGACAGCACCAAATTCCAAGGCATTGCCAAATATAATATGCCAGAGACACGCATGGTACTGCGGAGAACTTCGGAGCTGAGGTGGTGGATGTGTTCCGCATCGAGAGAAAGGGCGAACAGGAGGCTTGGGAGGCTGCTGGTTGGCCAATGGAAATAAGATGTTGCTGTGGCACGGTGAGACCTTTGTCTCGAGCATGTTACAGCCTTAACATAAAGCAGGTTCTCGCGCGACCAACTTCGGAGGGATCCTCAAACAGGGCTTGCGTATCGCCCCGCCCGAAGCCCCTAGCTCTGGATCGAAGTTTGGCAAGGGTGTCTATTTCGCAGACATGATGTGCACTTCTGTCGAGTACTGTCACTCGGAGCTTTCGGGCAACACTGGCCTCTTCCTGCTGTGCGAGGTCGCGGTAAAGCCCTTTTTCGAGGTGAGCCAGGATGACTTTACCGCGGGAGAGAAGTGTTCCAAAGCGAGCGCATTGTGAGTTTTCTCTTTCTCGCCTACGTTCGCAGATGCTTGAATGGCGCAGGGCGACCAAGGCGCTGGGTAAAACGGCTTCTGATATATGGATCGACGCTGGTGTGACTCTAGACCGGGACGAATTGAAGGGTGCCATCATGCCCGGCGGACGGGGGAAGGCCGCCGATATACAGGATTGCCGTCTTGAATACAACGAGATAAGCATCGAGCACAATTGCGACCGAGTAGAGGCTGAGGAGCAAACAGTATGTGGTTTACCAGACGCATCAAATCAGGCAGCGGTACTTGGTGCGGTGCAAATTCCCTCCAGCGGAGAAATCCAAATAGAGCAGTTGAGGTTGATGCTTTCATTCACGCCCCTGTAGCGTAAACTGTGTGCTTCGGATTTGGCTCGGTAGAAGTTGTAGAACGCCGGGAGATCCTGGTGACGAGTAATTAATCATAATACAGCAAGCCCCTTTCAGCGAGGTCTATGTGACCTTTGTCATTTGGATTCCAACCGCAGAAGGATAGACTAGACGACACCAGAGAGTCATCACACGTCCATCATTCAGATCCAACACGAAAGGAGACGATCCTCACGCACGGAGAGCGAAACCCGAAAGAGAGGAAGTAAGCAAGAGAATACCTCTGCAGCCCATCACAATCGACCTCTAATAGTCGTTTGCTCATACTGTAGCAGGTATGACGCAGACGTGGATAAATGACGGGGACGAAAGGCGCAACGAAGGGTTTTCGAGAATAAGATGGGAGAGCAGGGCTTGGCGGGCCCGCTTGTTAACCTGCACAATATGCCGGGAAATCAGAGATAAGAGAGCTGGCAAGAACAACCAAGACCCCGAATATAGGAAGCAGGATCCCAAGGGTAAAACGAGCTCAGGCAGGCTCCAGAGCTACTAGCTTGGGTTGAGGAAGTTCCGGAGGAGAGAATTAGGACAAGTGACCAGAGCTGAAGCAGGTTCATTGATGCCCGAGCGCTGCATCTGATCTAATCGTCGTTGACCGGGTATCAACCAACCCACCCTGGTGAAGGTGTGCCAGGACTTGGACAACCAGTATCCTAGAAATCTATCGGGTAACCGGCAAGGGAACCAAGGTGAGATGCAGACAAAGGTGAGAGAGAATGGGTGAGAAATATAATGCAAGATCATACAGACCCCACCATCCGCAAACGTCCTTACCGTCGCGCACAG
The DNA here is from genome assembly GCF_000292625.1 of Dacryopinax primogenitus. NCBI lineage: Eukaryota > Fungi > Basidiomycota > Dacrymycetes > Dacrymycetales > Dacrymycetaceae > Dacryopinax > Dacryopinax primogenitus. The sequence goes on along the minus strand of NW_024467208.1, from coordinate 865,714 downwards.
TTAGTCCGGATGGGCGAAGTGGGAGGTACGCACAAGGCTGGGGACGTCGGACATGCTAGGAATGACAGGGTCATATGACCAGACAGCAGGTAGAAGGGGGAGCTGAGGAAACAGCCAGGGATGCGGAAGATGCAGCAGGAGCAGTTGAACCCAATGAGCCCCAAATCCTGCAACAGAACCGTTGCGGGGTGAGCATCACTGGTGCATGGAGGACAAAGGCTGGACATTGGGGACTTTCTCCTCCGCTCTTGTCGTAAATGTCGAGATTAGAGACAGCGGAGATAAGGAGATTAGAGAGGATATGGGACAGGATGATGCAGGATCTTGGGAAACCGACTGGCATGGTGCGTCTATGCAGATTGAGTTATCATGCCCCAGCAGAGGGATAGTTCACGGGAGAAACGCAAGCAGGGAAATGACAAAGAAATGCAGAGACAAGAGGGAGGCAGGAGGAAAGAAAAGGAAGGACGAAAATGGTTGCAAGGGATTTTGACCCTCATAGACGCGCACGGACCATCTACGGAACGGAACAGCGGTTAGCGTTCGGAGCCGAAGTTGGACATGCGCAAGGATCCAATTAATAGGAGCACTTTCCTCCGGTGCCCCCTCTGCGGAGATACCCTGCCTACAATGCCCAAGCAATTTCCTCCGGTGCCCCCTCTGTGGAGATACCCTTCCTACAATGCCCTCTGGGGGCAATTGCCCTAAATGCCCCTCTTCTTCACATGTGCTGCGTATTTACTTGCGCGCTCTGTGGCAGTGACAGGAAACTCGTAAGGGAGATAGTTTAGGGTCCCACAGTTGTTAGAGGTCATAATCTAAAGAACATACACATATTCAAGAAGTATAAATTCTCGGTCAATTTGGTGCATTGTTGTCATTATGGCCCTCAAAAGTACCTGCCTATTCTTTGTGAGCACATCTTCTTTATTTTTTATAACACCGTGGGAGAATATATTTTAAGACCCCTGCAACCCCGGGCCCGTTGAGGTGTGCCGTATTATTTGCCATCACCGTCCCTGGACTGGATGTGTGTGGGGTGAGCAGCTACATATATTGTAGATCTCCTTACCGGGAATTAATGTCGGGGATCGGCTTTCTCCACCGCCTTCAAGTTAGACTGAAGCGCACATGACACGTAACGATACAATAGCAGGTCTACATGCACAGCGTAATAGTTCGTACATTCTCGTGATACGTGCGATGCAAAAGCCCCAAGGAAAACGACATTCGATCGAGAGATCCATCCGTCCTGATATCTTTGCCTGTGTCATGTCAACCCCACTCCCCGCTCTATGCGATCCCCCCGCCGGCAAGAGCAGCCTCCATCTCCGCCTGCTCCTCTTCGGAAATCTGCTTCTCTGTCTGCCCCTCCCCGCTTGTTTCGGCAGCGGGTTCACCCTCAGCAGCAACAGCAACAGCGGCAGCCTTTGCTTTCTCCTGCTGCTCAAGATCCTTCGCTTTGACAAAATTCCTCTGCAAAGAATAGTGCCTCACAAACAAGCTTAGGACAAGACATACCCCGAGCAGGGGTGCAATGGCGGTCCATACAACCCCTATACTCTTCGCGAACGCATGCAGCACTTCTTGACGAACGGAAGCAGGTTCGATATTCCACAGCGTGCGGTAATCTATGTTTGCGTTGGACAGGCTCTGGTACTGCGCTGGAAGACGCTGCGCAAGCTGCGTATTCATGATCGTGCCGCCTATGGCGATACCGATCGTGGAGCCGAGCATGCGGAGGAGGAAGAACGCAGAGGTAACGCTGGCCATCGCGTTGAGTGGCATCGCTGCCTGCACAGCAACGAGCGGGGCTTGGAAGAACATGCCTATTCCCAGGGCAGGGATGAGGATGTATATTTCCTGCTGTGCGACGCTGCTGGTCTCGTCCAGCGTGGCCATGAGCGAGAAGCCGAGTGTCATTAGGGTGAACCCGGCCCAGAACGCAGGGCGGATGCGGCCTGTTCGGGTAATGAATTGGCCAGTGCCCACGCTGGTGAGGGCGGAAACGACAGAGAAGGGTATCATCCGTACACCAGACATAAGCGCATCTGAATCCATCACGGCTTGGAAGTAGACGGGGACTGCGCGGGTCAGTTTGGATACAACGAGATAGGGAAGCGGGCTTACGGTAGTATGATCCAGCTAGGAAGGCGATACCGTGAATCAACACGTTGAACATGAGAATACCTGTTGTACGGGTCTTGAACAACCGTGGCGGGATGATCGCGTCCTTTGTAGTATACTACACGGCCATCAGTACGTTTCGTGCATGGAGATAGCAAAGGACTCACAAACTCCCAAATGATCGCAGGCACGTACAGGACGAGCCCAGAAATAAGCATGCCCAACGTCCTAGCATCCTGCCAGCCGTTGGAGATGCTCCATGTCAATCCCAAGAGGACGAGGATGGTTGCGCTCATGATAAGCGCCAATCCGACGAAGTCGAACTTCCTCGCCATCTCAATCGCGCTCTGCTTCTTCGGCGGATTGAGGTGCAATGTGATGAACAGCATCAAGATAGCTGCGCCGCCCGTGGGGAGGTTGATCCAGAAGATCCAGCGCCAGCCGACCTTATCCGCGAAGATACCTCCAATGAGTGGTCCGATAACGGCGGCGAAGCCCCAGGTTGTCCCAAGGTAGCCGGACCACTTGCCACGGTCTTTGAGCGATACGATGTCCGACATGACGGTGATGACGAGCGCGACAACGCCTCCACCGCCAATGCCTTGCACGGCTCGGCAGACGATTAGCCAGATCATGCTCTGTGCGGCGCCACAGAGAGCGGAGGCGCCGAGGAAGATGAGGATGCAGGTGTAGAGAACGGGTTTGCGCCCGAAGAGATCTGAGGTCTACGACAGCGTTAGCCCAGTATTCGAGCGGTGTAACCGGGAGGGACGCACCTTGCCGTAGATGGGCATCAACGCAGTTTGGGCTAACATGTAGCTGACTCCGACCCATGAATAGTCGCTCGCGCTACTCGACAAATCCTGGGCGATCGTCGGCAGGGCTGTACCGACGGCGGTCTGATCCAAGGCCGCGAGGAACATCACGAGTGCTAAACTGCATGTGGGGGAGAAGGCGGATGTCAGCGGGGATGACACGGACAGCGGTACCATGGGTAGGGACGTACCTAATAAATACCAACGGGAGGTTGTTCTTCGGTAGCACTATGGCTTCCCTCTCCTCTGCCTCGCGCCAACTCTGCTTTTTCTTCCCTCCCTCACCATCCTCTTTACCCTTGCCTTCTTCTAGTTCTCCTGGTGTGGGAGAAGCGACGAGCGTAGGTGCCTTGGAGAGCACTATGCCGATCGGTTCGTCATCGACGTCCGCGGGGGAGGCGGTGAGCTTGCCCTTGTCGGAAGAGGAGGAGGAGAGGATGCTGCCTGGTTTTGGGGGAGTAGGGACGGAGGCGTTGAGAGTGGGAGTGGAGAGGGCGACGCCTTCTGACGCGTCGAGCCAGGTGGAGGGCTCGAGGGATGTCATGTTGCGGGTCTGGAGAATGACGAGCAGAGCACGCAGAGGCCGCCTTTTAGGGATATCGATGTCCTCGGGTGCGGGGAAGGATAAGAGACGGTCCCTCGGTCCAGGCAAAGAGAAGAGGGGCTAAGAGGGGCACCAAACGTTTTGTCATCTTGCAGTCCGGATTATCCACCCAAGCATATCCACGGATGAAAGGGCATCGGGTCGAGTAAGCCGTCCGTGAATTGGGCAATCAGGTGAACCTTTCTCCACCCAACAAATCCACAGTATTTCCCCCTCGTGTGGAAGTAGACCGAAGGGGGATAAAGGGCCTAAAATGTGACGGCCGATATGCCGAGACAGAATGCGGGCCGAGTAATATGCCGCTGGTCAGCAAGCTAATATTTCTTCCGGAGTAAATTTGTCCGAATGTACCACCGAAAGTTCCTGCTTGCAAAAAGGAGATGAGACGTGGCATGAACCGCTGACTGGGCGACAAACAAATGCGTTTGAGGACGGAGGGCTCTCGCCGTCTGGTTCGCGGTCGTGGGAGGAGATCCGACACCTTCTACATGACCCCTGACCCTGCGCCCGTGCCGAGCGTGGACCCAAAGGGAGAGATCGTTTTGCAGTCTCCGAGACAACAAGCATGTTCGTGCGTGTCGTACATGCACGTTACGCAACTTCGTAAGCTGGCCGAGGAAGATCATATCTTGCTGTGGACGCGGTGCGCACGCTTGCAGACGCACGTTCCTGAGGAGCTGCGGCAGGTGCCGAGGCGGATCAAATTTGACTAAAGGAAAAGCACTCGGACAAGGCCGGGTTGGGCGGGTTGGGAAGTGGGAAGATGGCTGCGCATGCTGGATTCAACGGTCTGGCCTGTGGTTGCCTGACAGTCGGCTCTGTTGATCGAATGATATACTCCGCTGTTGATCGCTATTGATCGGGGCGGGCCCTTATCGTCCGTTTCATCAGTCAAGGTCAGTTGTCGAAAGGGACAATAACACTACAACAGTGACATCTTGAAAGAGGCTGTTAAGTGAATGTCATGGTGAAAGTAAGAATACCGGAGTAGCTTACCACACGAGGTATACAGTGGGGCGGCGAGGCACGTGACGTCTGTGTCATCTCTCAGGGTCCCAGCCGATAAGCGCTCATCCAACTTGACCAACTCCCATACAATTACAGTAATGGTAGCATCCTCATCCCGCTACATACCCAACACTCTACTTACAACTCGTTCTTCTCGATCTATCCAGCTGGTTGAACAACAACTACACAGCAGCCTAATTGCCGCTCTCTCCCTCCTTCAAGCCCACCAGCCATCTTCCAATCTTCGCACACGACCTCGCCTGTACACCGGTGCAGTCGGACACGCCGTTCTCTATCTGCGTCTTTACCTACAGTCTTCAGGAGGCTCCTTTTCTATCTCTATACCAGATGAAACACGTGAATACCTTCCGAAACTGATCAAGTCCATTCTGGAACCCTCCCTTTCCTATCCCGTTGGCGCACTAGCCAAAGCAGCATCTGCAGACCCCGAACAACGAAGAGAAGTCATCTCGTTCGGACATGTAGGGGCGATCGACACACCTGTAGGACCTGCCGTACTCGAGATTCTGCGCCAGTTGCTCTTCGGTGGGGATGAGGGAGGGGACGATGACCTCTGGGATACGTCGATGCGGTCGTGCAGGGCGCATGGGAGGCATGTGGGGAGATGACCCTCGAAGAGTTCGAAGCTGGTGATATGGCTGAACTACTCTACGGAGCCTCTGGTTTTCTGTACGCCCTGCTAGGGTTACGCTCCGCGCTTGACTCTGGCATAGGCGCAGGAGGGCGCAGAGCCGGGGATGTCCAACTCAGACGACTCACGGGAGACGAAGCGATCGCTGGGGTGGTGGAGAATGTGATTAGGAGCGGGGTAAGTGGAGCAGTCTATTTCAGGGGTGTATTAAGGGAAGGGGAGAAATCCCCTCCACTCATGTGGCGAAGCTTGCATGAGAGGTACTATGTGCGTCTCCTCTCCATTGATGATCGACGTACTCAGTTGATCTATGGTAGTTGGGAGGAATACACGGGATCGCCGGTGTCCTACTCACACTTCTCCAATGTCCTCCAAGCATCGCCGTTGTCTCCTCACACCTCACCTCCCATATCATACCAACGATCGATTACCTACTAACCCTGCAAGAATCATCTGGCAATCTTCCCTCCTCCTATCCCCCACACCGGGCCCAGCTATGCCAATTTTGTCATGGTGCTCCGGGTCTCGCACTTCTCCTCCAAGTATTGAAGCAGCGCATGCCGTCTGCATTTAAGGGAGAGATGGGCCGTTGGAGGAACAAGAGGCTCGAACTTGCCCTGGAGTGCATATGGCGCGAAGGGCTGGTGAAGAAGGGGCTTGGGTTGTGTCATGGGGTAACGGGGAATACGGTGCCCTTCTTGATACAAGCGGTGTCGGAGCTCAGAGAAGGTGCAGAATCTAGGTGGGCTATTATATGCTGCAGCTCTTTATATGCTAACAGATGTCAACAGTGAAAACCTGAATAAAGCCCTGACCTTCCTCGCGCTATCCACGACCCTCCCTCCTGTACCCCCTTCCACGTCTCTGATTCCCGATCTACCACAGGCATCTCTCTTTCACACCCCTGACAACCCCTACTCGCTATACGAAGGCCTTGCGGGCGCTGCCTGCATCTGGGCCGACACGCTCGTTCTGATCCAGTCGCTGACCGGCCAGAGAAAGGGCATGGGACAAGGGATGATCGGCTTTCCTTTGGTGGGGGGGACTGGTGTGGTCTGGCCGCTTTGAGCTTGTGTGCGCCTCTTTATGTGTTTTTGATGATATTAAAAATGTAATAATGTAATCAGATGCTGTCTATCGGATCTACGGGGTTTCCAATAAGGTGGAACCAGATGCCAACACGTGATTACGCCTAAGGGACCTTTAATGAGCTGGCAATCCCTTTCCCACGCGTCTAACACCGCATTCTAGATCTACAACGACCTTGTGTCCTAACTTTTGTGTGTCACTTCTCTCGGATGGCAACAGATCCAAGCTTCTATCTTCAAAACAACTTGAATCCATCATATGATGCAGATATCATTGAAAAGACTCGAACGACGCTAGGAGCCGCGATCGCATTCTCGGTTGATGAGATCGAGAAGCACCTTGATAGTCCTGATGAGCCCACAATCCCGAGGATATACAGCAGTCAGGTTGGTCAGTATCGCTTACCCACCCGCATTTCCGATGGATTGATCATCTGCTAGGAGAGGCGGTTGGATTGTTGAGGCTTTATGCACAGGCTGGACGACTCGGACTGCCAGACGTTCTCAAAGATCGTCTTCCGGCGCTAATCAAGAAGTTCATCGGACCCTGTTTCACGGACAAGAACCCGGAATTTTTCGAGGCGTCGTCCAAGAATCCCGATGTTCGGAGGAAAGTGCTCAACTTCGGGAAATGCGGCATGATGACATCTCTTCCCGGTCCGGCATTCCTCGAGATATCCCGACAGCTTCTTATCCCCGAGACTGCGGACGATGACGATGATATGTACGAAATAGCGCTTGGTGTTCTGCAGAACGGGTTTGCCGCGTGCTTTGAAGCGAGCAATGAACAGGATCTGCAAGGCGATATGGTTGAGCTTATGTGGAGCACGGCTGGGTTTCTGTATGGCGTCATCGGAATGCGGGCAATGCTGGACGGCATGCAAACTACCGATCCTGGAAAAATAGCCAAGGCGAAGGATTCGCGCCTGCTAGATATCGTGTCCAACGAGAGCATTGGCCGGCTTGTGACGGAGATCATACATACCGGAGTACACGGATCGGGACGCTTTCGCGAACAATTCGGGCATGCCCCCCCAGTCATGTGGCGAGATTTCCGACGGTCCTATGCGGTACGCATTTTACTTCGTGTCGTTGCGTCATTTGCTGATATGCCCGTCAGTTGGGTGGTATACACGGTGTGGCTGGTGTACTGCTCATTCTGCTTCAAGTTCCCAACGCGATTATATACCCTTACCTGAATGGGCATATTCTCCCAACGCTCGATTGGCTACTTGCACAACAAAGGAATGGCAATATGCCCCGCACATACCCAACGAATGCGCCCCAGGCGGGTGGGCCAGCATGGCAGTGCCAGTTCTGCCATGGCGCCATTGGCCCTGCCCTCATGCTTACGGCGTATAAACACTTACTTCCATTCCCAACCGAAGGATACACCCCAAGGAGCATTGTAGCGAAGAGGCTAAATCGTGACAAGTGCTTGGAAGATTGTTTAGATTTCATATGGAAAGAAGGCCTGCTGCGCAAGGGCATTTCCGTTTGCCATGGCATTACGGGAAACGCTGTGCCTTTTCTCATACAGGCAGCCTACGACTTGAAGGAGGGAAAGACAGAAAGGTGGGTGGTCAGTACCAGTGGCAGAGCCATACTCATGAGCTCTGTGACAGCTTATCGCTTGGCCGTGCGTTGGCTTTGTTGCGGTATGCGAGCGGGCTCCCTCCCATCAACATGCCGCAATCTGAGCAGTCTCTGACATTGCCAGATGGCCAGCCCATCTTCGGTCCGCTTGAACACCCAACTTATCTTTTCCAGGGCATCGCGGGCGCAATGTGCGTGTGGGCGGACGCGCTGGTTCTGCTCAACAACCAACTTGAAGGGGCTGAAAATGTGACGACGGGTATAGTTGGCTTTCCCCTGGCCGGTGGTCTTGGCATTCGTTTGCCCTTGTGATTCTATGTCCGTTTTTGTAATTGATGACAACAAGTGATAGGTACAAGAATGAACTAGAACATTGCCATGGTTTCTACGATTCCTACCCTAAATTGTGATCTTCACGTACGGCTTAGCTGAGATGAGAGAGCAACGAATTTCTGATGCTAAACGCAGTGCTACAGTCATAACCTCTGCCTTCTGTCTCTCCCCTGTCCCTTGATCTAGAGGTAGTTGGTCTAATTGGCCGGCTTGAAGGGCATCGTCGGGAATAAAGAAAGCTTCTTCAGATTCGGCAGCCAATTTTGATTGTTAATGCATGTGAGCCACGGAGCGGTGTTGCTTATGAGGGCAGGGTGATATCGGAATGTGAATGTTTCGATCTGATCGGGTAAATGGGCTGGTAGCCCCTTATTCATCTCCGCTGCCCGCTGGATGCCAAAGGAGAGCCCGAGTATGCGCAGGGTTGACGTCGCATGCAAAGCCGAAAAGAAGTTGTTCGGATTTGAATCGAATGGGAAGTCGGAACCGTTGTAGGACTCAATTGTCAAGACTTCGAGATTGTCGAGTAGATTTGTACGATATCTCATCTTGCCGAAGCTTTCCCGTGCATCATTGCCCGTTAGGATGAGGTGACGAAGAGCTGATGGACCTGGAATTGGATGCAGGGTTACCGCAAAACACCAGAACAGCTGCAATCCGTACGGACAAGCGAGGCTTTCCGAGTCAAAAATCACCTCAGCATAGTATCCACGTCTGATGATAAGCCATTCAAGAGAAAATGGGCTCCGAAGCTGGCTAAAGTTGGTCAGGTTGAGATTGTTATCGAGGTAATCAATGTCCAGGACTCGAGGATGCAGCCCATCTAGTGCATTGCAGAGGTCGATGTCCCATGGTTCTTTTCCCCACATGCCTTGAATGGAGATCGCATCTATCGCTGGAAAATCGGCCTGCAAACGAGTAATTCGAACAATTTCTCTTATTCGCGCGAGGAAGCCAGCATAAGCATGCGAGATCGGGAGCTTGAGAATGGGGTACGGAGGTATGTCGCTTCCCTCGAAGTCGATCATCTTGACATCATCCCTACGCTTTGGATAACGAGGATAAATTTCCGGCACTGGAAGACCCAAGTTGAGAACCAACACGTGACAGAGTTTTAGTTTACTGAGATCGGCACTGAGGACTTGAAGTTCGATCAGTTCTTCCGGGTGCCGCTCCTCCTGCCGCATCATCCCGGGTAATAAGCTGATCGTGGAAGTTTTAATGAAGCATGGATCTTCGGGCGCCGACATGTCACACTGGAAAGACTCATTGTGTACTCGTGGCAAGACCTAGATAGTATGCTGTGTGGAAGGAAGCTATGGAAGCAAACAGGGACCCATGCACCCTGTCAACTATCACGTGAACCTCCCACAGTTTGCTTGTTGGCTACTTTCAGTTGCGTTTCTTCATCCAGAACACCCTGACTATATTCCTCACGCAGGAAAAGAGTCACATTCATCTAGTATTTTTGCTACCTATCCTCTCAACAAGCAGCGCAGATCAATCTGGTTAAATGATGTGTACACGGACTTGATGATATGTGGTGCGACACACACAATAGAATTCGAGAATGAAGGGAAAACAATGAAGATGAACAGGGGGCATAGGAGGCACAGAAAAGGAAAAAGAAAAAAGAAAAAGAAAAACAAAGGTTTATTAATGTTAATCACGGCGATGCGGAAGAATGACGAGAGGACTCAGTCCAGCAAAGAGACGACATGAGGGTAATGAAAACCAGACATTCCCCGTCACACGTACATTCCTCCGTATACAACAGCGACCGTTCATTTTTTGAAAGAAGCAAGCAGATCGAGTTTCGCAGATAGTTAACCCACACCATCCTAGTCTGTCGTGGGTCCAAGATAATGAGGATTGATTGTGGTTGTTGATGATAAGAATGATGAGTGCCAAACGCGATCCATCCGTTTGTCAGCTGGGTAATTCCACCTGATATGTCGTCTCCATAAGTACCGGCGGCGTCCACTTTATAACGGTAATTGATCTTGTGACCGAATGTCCAGCAAAGGATCCGGTCTGAATAATAACATCGTATACAGCAAGGTGTCCCAGGTCGCGACAGGTAGTTGACCAGAAGTTCACAAGCTACCAGCGCTTGTCGCCATTAGGTCCACCCACAGAAAAAGGCTGAACCCAAACATTCGCGCTAGCAGTCATGGGGGGGGTACAGAAGGTCTCGATGACGGCGGGATTGGGAATATTGAGGGCGAGCCCATTCACAGGAGCTGGCGTTGAGGTTGAAGACTCTGAAGTACGGCACCCACCCCTACTGTGCGCCATTTGCAGCCTTGCAGATGGAGGCGTACACATGGAGTTCATAGTTGAGTAGGGAGATCCGCGAAATGGAGCACCGTTGGAGGGGACTACGGCAGGCGCACGTGCAGAAGGAGTAGAGGCAACGAGCAAGCCAGCGGCGTTGCGCTGCAACGTCGGACTGACCGGACCGAACAGAGAGGCGGTGGACATGGTCGCACGTGCAACCGGGGCAGTCTGCGGACCTGAAGGAAGGGTGTTGCTGCTCATGGAGGTGTTGAGTCGTAGATTCAGGGGGGGCTGAAAGTGTGAAGCTCTGGAAGAGGTGGTGGAAGCTGTAGAGGGCATGATAAAGTGCGATGGGACGATGCGGTCATTCGATACGCTTGAGTCACTCGCGGTTGGTGTTGTGGGAACAGTCATAAAGGCGCCCGTCGCATCCTCATCTCGCACAGAATCAACGCTTCCTGAACCGGGAGATGCATTCGACAGACCACGCCGGCTGAGAATATCGCGTTCAATGAGGCTCGTCATGTTTCCGGTTGACGAAACACGTGGTAGGGGCGAGACGTTCTGGAACGCACTTGCATTAGAGACCATCCCCGGCGAAGTACCTTGACGAGTGTTCAACGGGCTCGTGATATTGTGGCTGGTTGCGCTGACATCCGTCTGCGTATCGGTGGTGTTATTCCTGATGCGCTCAAGCAAACTTTGACCACGGCTAGTATTGGAGGGAATGTGAGGGAAGAACGGTTCTCCACCTGGACCAGGAAGCATCCGACCAGCCGCAGACGCAGCAGTCGTATCGGCCGGATGGATGAAGCAGCAACGACCAGCGTAGGGGCAGCTTCCGTCGGTATACCAGGTCTGAGACAAGTCAAGTCACGTGTCAGTCTGAATCAACAATGTGAGACATCTTCTTTCTGACCTTGCAAAATTCAGTTTTGTATTTAGGATGCCTGGGAGTAAGCCGAAGCTCATGCACTCCATGCGCAAACTGGCATTTCTCCTGATATCTGCACTCCCCACGTTCCTCCCAGTTCCGGCACGGCTCCGTCTTATATAGGTCTTTTTTCCTGTTGTTCGGCGCTATCCCGGTCACCTCCATCTCCCTCTGCGGCTGCGGCATCGGCATGCAAACACCAGTACGCACGTCTCCCGAGGGATACATGAGCATCTGTGGAAGTGCGGCCCGAGCCATGAGAGCGCCGTGCTGCGGGGAGATGAGCGGCTGAGGGTTCCAGGCCGCGCCGTTGTTCGCGTTGTAGGTAACGTACTGCGTATTGTTCTGGTGATAGGTCGCGAGGAAACGTTCCGCTGCTTGCACGGCTTCGGTCGTATCCAAAGGACCATCTCGATTCATCGCAGAAAAATGATGCATCGCCTCGCTCACCCAGGCGTTGCTTCCGATGGCGACAGGTGGGCGGGTGGGTGCAGGAGGGGCATAAACTGGAGCGGGAGCAGGGGCATAGGTAGGGTAGGCGACGGGATAGATAGGGGGAGCAGCAGCAGCATGATGATAGGCAGCCATGTCGGCCTGTGCGATGAGGTTTGCATATCCGGGTGCGACGCCGGGAATCGGAGCGGACTGAGGGAAACGGGCTCCACCGGGGTTCGGGTAGGTCATCGGCGCTGCCGTCCATGGGTTCGGACCAGCTGGGAAGGGAAGAGGGAATACAGACTCGCCACCGCGCATAATCGGCATGTCGAAATCGGAGTCGCTGGGTGAGTCAACACCTGGTGCGGGCTTTTCACCCGGGTTGATAGAGTCGGGAAAGTTCAGACGCCTGTTCAAGTCCACAGAAGTTACTCCACGCGTAATCGGATTGGGAGGCGGTGGGAAGCTTGTAGGGGACTCGGCGCCCGGTTCAGAGGTGCCGGGAGAGGAGGTGTAACCAGAATGAGTCAATTGTGGTGTAGCGAGCGAGGAGTTGTATGCAGCGGTGGTCTTTACCTGGATGATGAGGGCAGAAAAGGAAGGGGTAAGAGAGCTGACGGCGTCGTCGTTACTGAGGGTAGGCAGAAGGCAAGGTATGGCTTGTCGTCTGGGGGATTCAGGAAAAACCGGGATCTTGGGTTTGGGAAAAAGGCGCTCAGTCTGCACCATCTCAGATAGAAGGGATCGGGATGGGACGAACTCGCGGCTCGCGGGAGTGAGCAACGACCTGGAGCACGGAGGTGCGATCGGTCCGTGGGATGTAACAGATGCGCCCCTCCTGAAAAGCACTATATCCTCGCCCGAGTCGTCGGACCGTGGAGAGGGAGATCGGTGCAGCATCGCAAAAATTGGATGGGAGGGATATAGACAAGAAACGATATAGAGCTGAAGGGAACGAATAATTAGTATGGTTTTGTGGTGAAGTGACAACAAAGTGTGAAAGGGGGGAAATATTGTGAGATGCGAAAGCACTAGTATATGGGCGTAACACGGAAGCAGACGTACCTGTGGCCTAATCCCGTAGGGACTTGCTGTGCGTAGACGATATTAGACTCGCAGATGCGTTCTGATCGCGGATGACCAAGAGAAAACAGACGGGGGCCGAAGCGCCCTGTTCGTGCCGGTTGATTTTATGTCTGATGCGGACGGCAAGAACAGCAAGAGGAATAAGGATATGCAGGCGTAAACGGCGTTAAGGAGACAAAATCATGCGGCGATGGAATGGGACAGAAGATTGTGCGGCGACGGAATGGGAGGTGACTGGATGAGGAAGTGAAGAGAGGGGAGAAAAGAGAACAGGGGGAGATTGTGGTTGAGAATGCGGAGGAGATGTTGGTGTTGGTGGTTGTTGGCGGGCGATGTACCACTGTACAGCTTGTGAGGAGGAGAGGGGGTTTAAGTACCAAGTACGGGGGGGGCTAAAGGGTGCGTTGAGGCGGCGGTCGGCCTTTCCCGTCCGCTGCACAGCCAAGGTTCTGCACTCAAGAGAAGCACCTCAATATTGTCCCTCTCCCTCTTACCACACCGCCCCCGGCCGAACGGCAACCAGAATACGTCTATCAGCGTTCCCTTCCAGATCCTCGGCATGTCGTTCTTGTCATACTTGACAACACTTGGTATCGATGGTATTTTGCATTGCACCTCTATGTCATGATCCGAGTGAGAACCAACCGTAGACGCCCGTGTATGCTCAGGCCCTATGTCCAATCGCATACCCGAAATCTAATACGAAAAATCACCCCAACCTGCTCTTCCGTAATTTATTATCACCGCGCCCCACTGGCCTTTTGCCGCCATTCAGACAGCTCCATTCAGTCCACTTGTCGAAACGTGTCAAAGGCGTGCAACTTCTATTTGCATCCGGTGCCGCCCAGGGTGCATGCTTATTCCCAGGATTCAAAGAGGGGCGGAAACAATTGGCACGTTTATGGGCAATTCCGCGCCCGATCTGAGTCTCCTCACCAACATTCTCTACGTCGCGGATATCCACGATACCACGTGGTATCGTGGACAGCGTACGACAAGTACTGATAACTGTTGTTGTACGCAGAGTGTTCTCACAGCTCGCAATGACGCGCTTGGTCGCTTCTAGGAAGATTCCTCTGGCAACCACGTCACCCGTGATCATCACTCATCCATCACACCTGTCCGCTCGCGTCGCACGAAACAGGACCATATTCAGCTCCGCCAACCTTCGCTTCACCCACATTGGGGTGCCTGGAATGTCAGAACACCAAGCACCCTTGCAACCTGCGCCCCTCTCCGATTTCCGTGTCGCATGCCACACTTCCACGCAAGTTTTCTTAAGCTCCTCCAATCATCAATTGACTACATCAGCTGACACCAAATAGCCGAAATTCTTCGAGCTTCAGAACCCTTGGAGAGGATACTCCTATCTCCACCAAGATATGAGTGTATGTGATATCACAGTGGTAAAGTGGTTCTATGGAACCACTTTACTACTGTGATATTGGAACAGGAGATAATTGTCTGCTGATAAACTGCAAAGTATGCTGATGCTGACAGCACTAATGCTAAAGTCCACATTTCACACATTTCTCTGGAATTTCCAATGTATGATGGAAACAGCTCCCCTCTCATCATTTACAGTCACAGTCTTTGCTGGCACAATGCAGTGGAGGTGCATGCCTAAGCAGCCTTGTGACCACTGAGGCAGCTATGGCAAGAGTGCTCATGAAAGGGGGGTCTGAAAGGGGTTTGCTCAGTGGCCCTTTCAGGCCGACGTTGTCCCTTCCCGTCGCAACAAAAGGGCGGACAAGCCCAAGTCAAGCCGCATCAAACAAACTCGCTGACCCCCAACAACTTCAGCCCACGTGACCAAACCAGGGTTCCCCAACGTCGGGTTGTCCCGGATGACGTTATCGGTGACCTCCCGTAAGCACTGCCACTCGGCATGATGGTCGTGTGCGCCGTGATTGGGGCCTTGACTCAGGTTGGGGCGCTTTGGTCGCACGACTCAAAAATCCTCGGTGGATATGCTCGTGTGACGTATTCACTTTCCTCTTCCCATTTTTCCATCGCATTCAACAAACATCCCTTGATATTCACATATTCCATAGCCTTGTTACTCAAAAGATGTCGACACCTACCCTCGGGCCTTCCCTCCCGCTGGACCTGCCCACTCCACCACCATTGCACCTCAGCAGCAGCTACACTAGCGTTATCAGTATCGGAGGGGGTTATGCTGATAGCAGATCTCGGGCGAGGAGTGAGAGCCAGACGAGGTGGCAGCTGGATGTCGAGCAAGACGAGCCTGAGCTCAGGGAGTATCAGCTTAAGGACCTGCCTTATGCTGATGTCGAGCTGGATGCCAGGTACGTGGGAGATGCCGATAACGAAATGGTAGCTGATCCAATCCTCAGGAAACATCGTTCCCCGAATTTCGCGACAGTGTTACTTTCCCTCTTCCGGACACTGAGAATACCGGGCTGGTCATCGCACCGGCTCACCCCTGCCAACGTTCATCTCCAGAAAATCTCAGGAGCACTCACCAATGCCGTATTCTTCGTCTCTTATCCACAAGCTCCCAAGCCTCCAACCCTGGTCCTCCGCATCTATGGCCCCTCCTCTTCTGTGCTCATATCCCGTCCCTCCGAACTGCAAACACTGCACATCCTCTCGAGCCAATACAGCATCGGCCCCAAAGTGTACGGCACCTTCGCCAACGGCAGAGTGGAGCAGTACTTTCCCAGCCGGACGCTGACAGCAGCTGAGATGCGCGAACCGCAAATGAGCCAGTGGATTGGAATGCGAATGCGAGAGCTGCACTCGGTCGACCTCGAGCGTGTCGTACAGGACGACATCAGTCTCCCAGGCGTCTGGAAGAACATCACAAGCTGGCTCGTTCCTGCACGGGATGTACTTGGGCTACTCGCAAAAGTACCGTTACCACTACAACATAAATGGGCCAATATCAGCACCGACATTGACCTCCACCGCTTTGCGCAAGATGTGTCCACATACCAAGCTCTAATTTCCTCCCGTACTCCACCAGTCGTCTTTGCGCACAACGATGCGCAGTACGGCAACCTCCTTCGGCTCACCAAGCCTCTTCGCACTCCCTCTTCCTCTCCGCTCGCGGGTGCAACCCTCCCTCCGCAACACCAACTTATCGTGGTCGACTTCGAGTACGCCTCCCCCAACCCAGCTGCGTTCGATATCGCGAACCACTTCCACGAGTGGTGTTTCGATTACTCGCGCCCGGTGGAGACGTCTTGGTACCTTGAGCGAGCGAATTACCCGACACTCGGGAAAAGGCGGAACTTCTACCGCGCATACCTTGGTCACAGCGCTACGGAGGAACAGCTCGACCAGCTGGAGCGAGAGGTTCGTGAGTGGAGTCCAGCGAGTCACGCTATGTGGGCCGTATGGGGGCTCGTACAGGCGAGAGACGACGTGATAGGTTTGGTGAACGAAGGCGTCAAGGCGGAAGGAGGAGACTTTAACTATTTGAGATATGCGAGGGGTCGGATGGAATGGTTCTATCGGGAACTGCAGGATCTGATTCAGTTGGAGAAGCCGCAGCTGGCATAATTCGATGTGCTCAGGCGATTTATCGGAGATTTTCTTCTTGGGTTCATGCTGTGGATTCCTATTTTTTTAGACACGAGATCAGGGGATTTAGTAACGATACATACCGTTGATAGCAGTCAATGTTGTTGTACGATACACGCCTAATGTTATCCTTCCGTATCTCCAGAGAATGGGGCCACAGCTGCCGCGTCTCCGAGTTTCTCCGCGGATTGTTTGTGGTGATGCAGAAGCCGAACGCGCCCAGAGGGCGTTCAACAATACACTCAACCTCTTGCTACGACTACTAGACTACGTTCTCTGCAAGATGCCAACCGCGGTGGACGTCGACGAGTATGATGAGTTCTTCGAGGATATGAATTGGGAAGAAGTAGGAAAGCTGCTCGATGCTCCCTCTCAGCCTCGCGCGCCTACAGCTTTGGCCCCTACGACTTCCCAAATCGCGTCGACCTCGAGGCCATCTGTGGTCCGGCAGCCTCCTGTATACAAACCTCCCCGGAGACAAACCAATCGTAACCAGTCTCGAAGCACACCGAGCCTCCCCTCTCCCTGGGAGAGACCTGCTATCAAGCGCGCGAGATCGCCTGACGTCGTCTCGGGGGAGGAGTCGGTGAAGAAGATGAAGATGTATGCGCAGAAAGTGCTGAAAGAGTTCGAGGAAGACTTCACTTGTCCTATGTACGTCTCTTTGATCTCAATGTGGAGCTCACACTGATACGTGAACAGATGCTTTGACCTTATGTATGCACTAGACTGTCTTGTGACTCCTCTCTGACTGTTTCTAAGTGTTGCTTGCCACTTGGCGAACCCTTGTGGGCATTCTGCGTGTGGAGAATGCTCAACCAAGTGGTCTCAACGCGTGAGTGCTTTTTTCCTTGCCATAGGGATGACAGTCTAATTAGTACGAATAGAAATGCAAACCCACATGTTTCGCCTGCCGTGCTCCGATGAACAAAACCACTCCCTTCATCCCTGGGCTGATCGTCGACAATCTTATCGAAAAGCAGATCAGCTCACTTGCTGAGAATGGGGACGAAGAGTGGCAGGAACAGGGGCCGAAGAAGAAGGAATGGGAACAGCGGAAATCGTATGTCTGCATCCCTTCTGCGCGCATATATGGTCTCACACTGGCGCGCAGGGCATGGACGAAGCAGAAGTCAGAGTCGAAAGTTCGCGTACAGCGAGTCAACACGATCCAACGCGCTATGATGATGAATGTGCGGCCTGAGGTCGTGACTATCTCCGACGAGAGCAGTGAGGAAGAAACCGAGGACTTCGTTCAGGCTTATGACGATCCGACACCCATCAGGCAGGCCCCAGTTGTCACGGTATGGAGGGACATCGAAGATATGCTCCGACGCCCCCGGGTAACAAGGCATATGCTTCAAACTCCGCGAGATGAGGACTACGTGCCAACCCAGTTGCCTGGTGAGGTGGAAGCTGTCGCAGAACACCCTGCTGTGAGAGAAACAAGGAGAATACACAGATGAACTTCGTGCTATTGTTTGCTTCATTGTATTCTATTCTTTCCATCGTCATGACTATACATGATCATCCAGCTGTAGGCGTCATTCACGACTCGCACTTGTACATTATTGATAAACATGAAATGCATCCTCATCCAGTCTTCACTGCATCATCACCCAATCTCAACCACCTGCTTCCTGGGCTGCGACTGTATACCTTATCCCAGTTGAAAGGATCTCCTTTCCTGGACCCGATGAAGGCGACTCGCTTCAGCTTGGGACAGGCTTTACCAACGGCATCTCGGAACTTGAAGAATGTGAAAGGTGCGACCTGTTGCATCCGACGTCCATCAAGCGATAGCCGCTCCAAGCTGCAGAGTCTTGAAAAAGCGGATAGTGTTTCCGGGGAGCCCAGGACTGCCATTGCCTGCGTGACAAGTAAGACGAGGCTCAGTTACGGCGAAACTGAAAATCGTGCTTGCCTCGTTACAATCGCGCCACAGGACAAACAGCGTGATGTCGATCACATGGACCACGCTGCACAAGATAGCACGCAGTGTATCCCGCGATATCTGGGTTGACACCAAGAGGAGATGTTTGACAGGTCCTGTAGATAAAGCGAGGCAACCCGGTTGGGAGGCGCTCAAAGTCTCGAGGTTTGAACGATTTCCACTCCAAGTATATGCCTGAACCGGGCGTTTCGGTACAAAGTAGGCCGCGTTCACCCACGTGCCGTTGAACCTTGTCAGCCGAGGCAGCAGAACATCGTCCTTCGGCAGAGCAACTTCGATATCGCAGTACAGTTCTGCATCGTCGACTCGCACTTGCTGTTGGAGGAATCGGACACCATTCGATCCGACCGAGCCTTCGATAGCCAGTCGACGCAGCCGGAAATTGCATCTCAGCAAGTTGAGGAAGTCTTCATCAGAGCTAGTAATAATCCGGAGGAAACGAAGTCCGGTCATACAGGGCAGCAACTTGCAGACAAGACGAGTATACGACGGCATAAGTACATCTCGATCGGGTTTCTGGAACAGCTTTTCCGTAAAGTCCAGCTGGAGCGCTCGTACGCCAACAGCCAGCTGCGGCTTGAACTGAAGCGTCCTACACGCTCGTGTCACCGCGATCCGTATTTCGGCATCCTCGAGCCTGCGAGACTTGGGAAGTCGCTGGAAGTCGTGTAGGTTGTCATAGAGCCGAGGCTGGGCGAGCTGACTGATATGCCAGCATATCAGACAGGCTGAGTAGAAGTCCGCGCGTTTGTCTAGGAAGACGAGGATATATTCAAGGATGTCGTCTGGGAGTTCCTGAAGCCGCATGTTCGACAGGGGAGGACTGTCGGTACATGAGCTCCTCTCAATCACGAAGCGGCCAGGAAAGGGTCGACTCGTTGATGATGTGGATTCGGAACAGAAGAGACGGGGGCGGATCAATGGCAGTGCTATCAGTCTCCGGCTCTCGTGATTGACACCGTGATGACATGAGCGTGTTCTGAGCAAGGCATCTTGAAGGAATAATGACGGCAAATCAGCATTTCACAGCGATAACCATAACTTCGCAATACGATCCATCGAACCCGGACTGATGGGCCGGGCGCTATCCGCAACATGGAAAAGCCGATTATCGAGCAAATCGGAATCGGTGATCCACCCCATCCCGAGACCCGGAGAGATGTCAAAGAGGCTGGAACACTATTTTTGTACGTCGCAACCCTCCTCTGAAGGAGGTAGAGAATCCTATTCGTATGAATCTCGTCAAGACTCCGGAAGCCGAAGCGAGTTTCTTCGAGATCCGCCCACTATACGTGTACTCGTTGCACCTCAGTAGCTCAAGAATCGCTTTCCTTTAGTCCCAGTGCCTGCTTCAGAAATTCTTCCCTTTCGCCAACGACGTGACATGGATAAGTTGTGGGCACTGTATGGCGCAGTCGGGTATGCAACTTCCCTGATCTGCTTTAGTGAGATGCAGCTACCTGCAATGGCACCTGGACACCTGCCAAGCAGAACACGGCGACTCGTTCTAACTGACAGCTGGCCAGCACCGCAGCGGCAACACCAACAGGCACATCAAACGTTGAACAATGTGGGTGAATCATTGCGCTGCACTCCCCGAGTCGCCGCGGCCTCACCGGAGATGTGAGGAATAAATTGGTTGGAAATGATTGGTGGAAATCTCCGGTCCGCAGAATGCGATAGAAGAGTGGTGATTTCTTTCTGTACGCCTAACAAAAGTAAGATAGATCAACCATCGCTCGTCTTTGGTAGCGACATCCTGTTATGACGAGGATGGAGTGATGGACGAATGGGAAGTGAGACATTTACCATCGCCGTGAGCTGATGTCGTGGAGCGGGATCAAATAGACGCGTGTTGAATGATGGTTCGAGTGGCAGTGCAGAAGTCATCGCAACTGTTCTGAGCAGTGGACTTCCCTGACTTGGCACGGCTGGGCGGGTACTCCCACCATATCGAGCAACGACCGCACTTGTTATATCATGTCATTCCTCACCACCCTCGCGGCTTAACTGCTTTCCTTCTTTCTTCTCCCCCCACCTCGTACACACTTATCTCTCCCCTCTCCGAGGTTGATGAATCTCGCCCACTTGTCTCCTCGTGAGCGTCGTGCAGGCCTCACCGCCGCACGCGCAATACTCTCCCCATTGAAGAGAGACAAACGTCGCCAGCAACAGAATCGGGAGGCCCTCGACCTCCACTACGACTATAACCCCAACGCGTTGGCCTCTGGGGGTCCTGGAGACCCAAACGCTCCGAAGCCACCGGACATACATTCCAGTGGGGACCCCACTGGAGAGTTGGGGGGCGGGCAGGATGGCGAGACTGGAGGTGGTCCGAAGGCACCTGATGCGCTGCCCGAGAGCGCTCCGCTTAAGATGATAGACAGGCTTAGTGCGGTGATGCGCAAGATCGGACATCATTGTGCGTATCATATTGGTCCAGGCATCATAGCCAGCGTGGCGTACTTTGATCCGTGAGTCTCCATTTTTGCTCCTTATGGGTAATGGATGTTGATATCTTGGCTGCTTTAGAGGCAACTGGACCGTCGATCTCCAGGCTGGTGCGGAGTATGGGTATTCCCTGCTCTTCGTCGTCCTCATTGCTGGCCTGGGCGCCGTGCTCCTCCAAGTTCTCGCCTGTCGGATGGGCGTAATCACCGGCCTAGACCTGGCACAACACTGCCGTCGTCTGCTCTACCCGCGCAAGCTCACACGTTATTTTGGACTGTACCCTCTGTACTTCCTCTCCGAAGCGGCGATCATCTTCACCGATCTTGCCGAGTTACTCGGGTCAGCCATAGCGCTCAACCTGATCTTCCCGTCTCTCCCTCTCTGGGCGGGTGTACTGATCACCTCCGCTGATGTCCTTGTCATCCTCGCACTCTGGCGCCCTGCGCCAGATGGCGGACTAGGCAAAGCGGGCCGAGCTTTTGAAGCGGGTATCATCATCCTCTGCCTCGCCGTTCTAGGATGCTTCGTCGTCCTCATCGTCCGCGTCGGTCCGCTCTGGGGACCGGTATTCAAGGGCTTCATCCCCAACGGCGCTGTATTCCAACCCAATGGGTTATACATCTCCATCGGCATCCTGGGTGCCACCGTGATGCCACACGCGATCTTCCTAGGTAGCGCGCTGGCGACACAGAGCCGTCATCCAGCACACGCGAGGGCCGCGGGGCTCGCTCGCGCCTGTCCAACTCGCAACGGCTCAACAGAGGGCAGCCCGACTGCTCCCCAGCTCCCTGCGCTCCTCCCCCTCCCAAGCATAACCTCATATCCATCTTCACCCGTTCACGCCCAGATGGACGAAAGCCCGAAGAGCTCCGTCGTCCATCCCTCGGTCTTTGGAAAGCTCGAGAGCCTCTTTATCTGGGACCCGCGTATGGAGGCCCCGCGCTGGGAAGGGAATAACAGTATGGCTTTTGTGCGCGCGCATTTGGGCCACGCCACGACGGATATCGTCTGCAGCTTACTGTTGCTGGCGTTAGTCATCAACTCCGCGTATGTCTTACATCTCGAAAGTGGGGATGATACTAACAAATGATGGACGATTAGGATCCTCATCTTGGGTGGTACTGCCTTCTACTACCACACCGGACCCAGCCCAGACGCCGATATCTTCAGTGCTCACGCCCTGCTCTCGGACAAACTCGGTCCACCAGCAGCGTTCCTTTTCGCGTTCGCCCTTCTCTGTTCCGGCCAAAGCGCAAGTGTGACCGCCACCATGGCAGGGCAAGTCGTTTCCGAGGGTTTCCTGGAATGGCGTGTCTCCCCATTCGCGCGTAGGCTGTTGACCCGCCTCATCGGCTTGATACCTAGTACGATCGTCGCCGTCACCGCTGGGAGGACGGGATTGGATACTCTGCTCGTTGCGAGCCAGGTTGCGCTTAGTATCTGCCTTCCAGGGGTCATACTTCCGCTGTTGTGGGTCACTGGAGGGAGGAAAGCACGGATGGAGGTTGTTCTCGATGAAACCCCTTTCGAGCGCCCTTCCTCCGCAATCTCGGCTCCGCAGTCTTCCGACGTGCAAGCAACTGCTGATGTCCATCCCGTCCAACTCAGCCAAGCCACCGCAGCTACAGATGCGGAGCAAGGCTCCAAGCACGTCAAATCGTATGCGAATCATTGGACGGTCAATGTCCTCGGCTGGTTGCTCTTCGTGGCTATCTGTCTCGCCAATGGATATGCGATCGTTGAGCTTTGCTTGGGAAATTCGGGGTGATCAGGATATCCATCGAGAGCAGGTGATGGAAATAAGAATGACGAGAAAGTGAACGGACTGAGCTCTGATGATGAAATGCGCACTCTTTTAGTTACATGGACTCGAAGACCCATACATCCAATCGTTGGTGCAATCATGTGCCTCTTGAAGCTGCCACCGCTTGTCTTTTAGACGTTCAATAGAATGCCGTGCAGTATTACATTGAAAGTCGGGTGTGATATGAACTACAGTATAATGGGTGCGTAAGCAGGTATATCATGATTTGTACATGAGAAGTGTTAGGGGAGTGGAGTGTGATATAAAATACAATATAGTGGGTGCGTAAGCAGGTGGATCATGAACATACGTCAGGAGTTTTAGGAGACATGGTATGTAAATCTGCCCTTTTTTTTTCTCGACTTACCCAACTCCTCTATGGCATCAGCGGTCGTTGCCCCCCGCTGCGTCTATCCGCTTCCATATATCCGTTGTTGTCATACACAAATGGTTCGCACCTCCGGTCGAAACTCGGCCATCGTCTTCCCGATCTTCTCTGAAATGCCGTCCGACACCGATGATGGTACGCCTTCGCCTTTCCGTCCATCCGATCGATCCCAGGGTGCTCTGATGGCCGTGATTGCCTCATCATCTATCGGCATATCCAGCGAGAAAGTAAATTCCTTCAGATTCGGCAACCAAGACTTGTCCCGCAACCTCTGAATCCATGGCTCCGCATCGGTAATAATGTCAGGCGGGCCCCAGATGAGTTTGAGGCAGGACCACGGGAAGCCCATTTAGTGTGGCTTCTTCAAAGTAGCTCAGTATCCTGTGAGAAAGCTGTAGCATTCGAAGGCGAGGCATCTTTTGAAAAGAATCCAGGTATTGTTGCCAATCAAAACAACTGGCGAGATCACACCCGTTGGTGCCCGTGAGAACAAGCTCCTCCAGCTCTTCCAACATATGTGTTTCCTCCGCCATCCAGCAGATCATGTCCATCACGTTGTTCTCTACCATGATCAGCCTCCTCAGCTTGAGTGGAGACGGCAAGGTAGGAAACCTTAGTCCAGAGCAATAATTCAGATAAAGCGTTGTTATTCGGGGAAGTAGGGTGCTTTGAATGCTTGTCTCGAGCTCGATCGCTCCGCTGATAATCAGCGTCTCGAGCGGGAAAGGCGTCCGGAACATGTCGAATTCATCGAGCGAACAGTATTCGTGACACCCAGCAGCCAGTTCGAGAAGGCGTGGCCGGATCCCGTCCAGTACTTCAGCGAGAGCCTTGATCCATTCATCATGCATGAAGAACTTGTGGAAGGGGAGCCCGTCGATGGGCGGAATACTTGCACTCTTCCTATCTGCACGGAGAATCTCCTTCACCCGAGTTGGGATACTTTGCTTCAACAATGGAGCAGGTCGTTCCCAAATGGGCAGAGCTCGCGGGATGATCTGGCGGTTGTCTCCAAGATCGATGTCAAGCAGATGGCGCAAGCCGAGCCTGGTTGCCTCCTCTCCCAACGGTGCAGCATGAGCCTGAAGAGCACGACGTGTAATTTGGGTTGGTGTCATTGATGTTGTCAGTATTGCACGTATTGTGCGTTGCATAGACATGCTGATCCCGGAATTCCGCGGTGAGGAGAGTATGATGAAGGTGACCTGAGAGAAAGCGGTGAGGGAAACAGAAGCAAGAAGATTGCGCAACGCGCACTGTCTATGACTAACTCCAGAGCATGATGGAACATCAGATCGTGGAGTATGGGGTGATCACCAGCTAATACAGCTGATACATAAATGAGTTGATATATTGATAAATGAGTGGGGTGAAGACAGGATTGGTGAGGAAGGTGTCGCGTATCTATACAGCTGCAGATACTTGTAAGTTGCAAGACTTCGGACTTCTCCCACTCCCATGTATTGATGATGTTAGGATTAACATACACAGTCCCCCTTCCTATTCCCGATTTCTCCGGAACCTCTGGGTAGCGAATTCCATTACACTTTCATCCATGTGTGATAACCGCGATCTTTACTCCTGGTCGAAACTCGGTCATCGCTTTACCGATTTCAAAGGAAACGATATCCGATGCTGTTGTTTTCTCTCCGGTATACTGCTGTACTTCCGATCGCTCCCAAGGTGGTCGAGCGTCTTTGCTTGCGACTTCGTCGGTTTTCATATCCATCGAGAAGATGAACTCTTTCAGATTCGGCAGCCACGACCTGTCTCGTATCCTCTGAGTCCATGGATCGTGATCGGTAACAGCCCCAGGTGTGCTCCAGAATCTGAAGCACTCGAGTGCTTGAGGGAGAAACTGGGGAAGAGCATTCATCGTGATAGGTCCATAGTCTCGAATCGGCAACCGTTCGGAAATTTGCAATACTCGGAGACGTGGCATTTTTTGGATAGATGACAAAAATTGTTCGAGTTCGTAACAGGTCATGAGATCACAACCGTTTGTGCCGATTAGTACAAGTTCCTCCAGTTCCTCGAGCATGTGCGTGTCCTCCGCCAGCCGGCATATCGTGTCCATTATGTCGTTCTCCTCCACAACCAATCTTCTTAGCTTGAGGGGCGGGGGGAAGCGCGGCAAGTATATACTACAGCAAAGGTGAAGTCGTAGGCTGGTTATGTGTGCTAGCTGGGTGCTTTTTAGACCGATGTCAGGTCGACATGCACCGCTGAGAATAAGTGTCTCGAGGGGGAAGGGCGTACGCAGTGTGCTGAATTCATCAAGCGAACAGAACTCATCCCACCCGCAGGAGATCTCGAGTAGGCGTGGCTGCACACCATCAAGTTCTTGAAGAATATCCAGGCCGGAGGGAGTCTCCGTCCTGACATTCGTCAACCGGAGGGCATCGATCGAGGGCACATCGTTCTCCTCCCGCCCGTAGCGTGTTGTACTGATGACCTCCTTTACTTGGGCTCGTGTGTCATTCTTTCCCTGCACGTTGAGGTTCAAAAGATTCGTGCGATCCAAATGCATATGTGGCAACTGGTGTGCATTGTTTATCACCTCGACCTCGAGCAAATGACGCAAACCGAGCTTAGCTGCTTCTTCCCCCAAAGGGCCAAATTGAGCTTTGATGGCGCGGCGTGCGAGATGGTTTGTTGTGATCGTCGTCGTTAGCATGTTACGCGCTAGTGGATGTAGCGAAATCTCTGGTCTACGATTTGCGACACGGAGAGTAAATGTGTGTATGTGGTTCAGGAGGGGAACGAAGGCAGTTGCGCCCCGCGCCAAACTTGGTCAGTAACTTCCGACTCACCTCGACTCACTCTCGACTTCAGCACTAATCTGTAAACTGGTTACAGTTAAAAAAAATATCAGACCGTGCGCCATACGACGTAGGAAAGAATGCGCTAGTGGACATCATAGAAGAAGTCGGAAAGTCTCGGATTGACTAGTCTCAGCCCCAATGACTTCACACGAACTGGGACAGGTCGCACAAACATGATACCTGCTGGGTCCTCTCCGACTTGTATTTGAATTCTGAAAAGGGCACTGTTAGCTCGGGTTGATGGACGCGAAGGAATGAGGCGAGATGGGATGGATTGGCGTAGGATTATGTAGCAGATCGGATACTAAAGGTGCGCATTATCTCTCTTGCCCACGCTCTATCACTACTGACAAACTTCATAGTTCAACTGCCTGATGAACGAGTCTAATTCTGTTCATTCCGATCCAGCTCTATATGTCGTGCCCGTACATTTGACTACCTGTTCCACCCTCGCGGCCCACCCATACGCTCTGTCAATCCGGTCCGTTCTATTCGCCATCACAACATCCATCGAAGTGCTCCATTCGTTCGCCTAGCCCATTCGCCAATATCATCCATCAATAGGCGTTGTAAGATATCGTTATTGAAGACGTGTTCGCTAGGACTTTTACAGAATCGGCGCGTAATGATATTGAGTGGATCGAGATGTATTCAGTAGTGAGGGGCTTTACAAACATACTCAGACGGGAATGTGATAGCCTATTTCTCTTAAAGAGCTCTGTTTGTGTGTTTCCTCCCCGTCCGGACATGGAACCATGGTATAGACATGTTTCCTTCAATACCCCTGTGCAGGAAATTCCCATTCATGCTGAGCTTTGTCATGCACACAGGATATTCACCTCCGGTCGATAATCCATCATCGCCTTGATGACCTCCCGGGAAACGCTGTCCACTGTCGCCGTTCGCTCTCCTGTCTGATCGAGTCCGTCCACTTGCTCCAAAACTGCTCCAGCAGCCATAGGCATACCTCCATAGTCACTTGGCATATCTTGCGCCAAAGCAAACTCCCTGAGATTCGGTAACCAAGTCTTGTCTCGCACTTTTTCGACCCATGGGTCGGAATCGGTAATAGTCTCAGCCGCAACCCAAATCCTCAGATACTCGATCGTTTGAGGGAGAACGTCGAGAAGCGCATTGAACGTGTAGCCTTTCATCCACCTGCTGTACATATGGTGAGACAGTTGCAGGACTCGAAGGTGTGACATCTTCCGGATAGACGCAATAAATCGATCGAATTTGAAACAACCAAGATCGGATCCGTTCGAATTGCTGAGAAAAAGCTCCTCCAACCCCTCCAGCATGCGCGTGTTTTCCGCAAGACGACAGAGCGTGTCCATCACATCGTTCTCCTCTAAGAACAATCTCTTTGGCTTGAGCAGAGACGGTAGGCGTGTGAACCTCAGACCCACGCAATAATGTAGGCGTAGGGTGGTTACGTGCGCGAATTGCGCATCTTCGTGAGTCCCGTCAAGTTCGGCTGCGTTTGTGATGATAAGTGTCTCCAGCGGGAAGGGTGTATGGAGGGACGCGAGTTCATTCAGTGAACAGTACTCCCTAAATCTGCAGAAGAGCTCGAGTAGGCGTGGTCGTACACCATCCAATGCTTGAACCAGGAGTCTGCCGGGTGTTTCATCAAAATCCCCGAGGTTAAACAAACGGAGTGCGTCGATGGGCGGGATATTACTGTCCTCCGGTCCGTGTTTTGTGGTCTTGACGAGCTCTCTCACTTGGGCCGCTATCACCAGCTCCGAGGTCCTCCCTGGCCTATATTCCACCCGACGACTGTGTTGCTGAGTTGGTATCAGGCCTTCTTCGGACTCTGGATTTGGTAGATCGACCTCAAGCAAGTGACACAAGCCGAGCCTAGCCGCTTCCTCTCCTGTAGGTCCAGAATCAGGTTGTTCCGCGTGTCGTGCGAGTTCATTTGCTGTGATGGTCGTCGTCAGTATTGTGTGCGTTATTGGATCCATCGATAATATCAGTCTGACACAAGCTAGCAAAAAAGTGAACTGTCGTAGAACTCAGGAGAGGAATGCCGCGCGGGCAATTTTGGCCCCAGGTACGGTCAGGCTCATGAATGGGCCAGTCACAACCAATCATATCCACCACACCTCACCTAGTCTGTCAACAAACATACAATTAAATCAGGCCTTTGATGGAAACACAGAATGACTCCACTCTCTGAAAAATCTTCATGAATCATTGTGCGAGGTAATGGTCTACGTATGATGGTGGTATCACCATAGCCAACAAACAGAGTTGAAGCTCCATAAAATGAATTGAGATTATCAAATGCCGTTTGAATGGATTCTGTATTCCACCTCTGACTTCCCTTTTATGACGCAAACTCGTTCTCTGCTTTGATCAGTGTCGTGCACACGTGATCTTCACCTGCGGTCGATACTGGACCATCGCCTCGATGATCTCGCGGGAAACGCGATCCAATGTCGCCGTTTGCTCTCCTGCCGAATCCGTTCGCTCCCAAGGGGCTCGAGCCCACAGCCATGCCGAGTGATCACCTGTTGGCATGTCTTGCATTAAAGCAAACTCCCGGAGATTCGGTAACCAAGTCTTGCCTCGCACCTTTTCGACCCATGGATCGGAGTCAGTGATAGTCCCAAGCGGACCCCAAATCCTCAAACATTCGACCGTTTGAGGGAGAGCCTCAGGAAACCCATTGAACGTGGGGATCCCAATGCGCTCTGACAATTGTTGACACAGTTGCAGGACTCGAAGGTGTGTCATCTTCCGGATAGAGGCAATGAATTGATCGAACTCGAAATCCCTGCGCCCAATTCCGTTCGAATTCGTGAGAAAGAGTTCTTCCAACTCCTCCAGCATGTGGGTACCCTCCGCCATTAGACAGACCATGTCCATCACCTCGTTCTCGTAGAGGATCAGTCTCCTTAGCTTGAGAGAACGTGGTAGACGGGAAAACTTCAAACTCCTGCAAGAATTCAGTTGTAGGGTGGTTACTCGTGCAAGTAGGGCGCTTTCGGGACTCGCGATAACTTCGGTTGCGTGTGTGATCATGAGTGTCTCGAGCGGGATGGATGTATGCAGCGACGCGAATTCTTCCAGCGAGCAGACCGAAAACCAACAAAAAAGCTCGAGCAGACGCGGTTGCACACCATCTAATGCTTGAACCAGAAGTGCCATGGGTGCTCCATGAGACCCGAAGCGAATCAAACGGACGCCGTCGATCGGTGGAAAACTCCTGTCCTCCCATCCGTGTTTCGTGGTAGTGACGGCCTCCCTCACCTGAGCGGCGACGTCACGCACGAGCTCAGCGGTTCTCCCCTGACTATGTTCCAGCCGTCGATTTTGGTGTTGAAATGGCATCAGGGGTTCGGAGTCTCTCAGATCGACCTCGAGCAGGTGACGCAAGCCGAGTCTGGCGGCTTCGTTTCCGAAACGTGCAAAATGTCCCACGTCCACGCGCTCTGCGAATTGATTTGCTCTGATGATTGTCGCTAGCACGTGTACGTCATTGGATATATCGTTGTCAGTAGTCAACACACAAGTGTATCGTAGGATAGCAAAAGGAAAGAACGGGAGGAACTCGCCAACGCACGTCTCCTAGTCCGAAACAAATACAAACACAAAGCGGGTCTTGATGTATGATTCTACTTCCCTATACATTGGAGTTGAAACTCAAAGTCAATCAAGTGGGGACTATATTTCACCTCCGACTTCATTTGTACTGTAAATTCGCCGCTCTAAATATTATTCACTGTCATGCACGAATGATCACCACCTCCGGTCGATATTCTACCATTGCCCTGGTGATTTCGGAGCAAACGTTGTCCGATGTCGTCGTTTGCTGTCCTCTCGACTCATGTTCGCCGGTTCGCTCCCATGGTGCTCGAACAGCTATCCTTGCCGCATATTCTTCGGGCATATCCAACGACAAGGCAAACTCCTGGAGACTCGGTAACCAGGACTTGGCTCCCAGCCTCTGAGTCCATTGTGTGGAGTCGGTAATAGTCCCAGGGGCGCCCCAGAACCTGAAGCGTTCGAGAGTTTGGGGGAGGAATTCGGGAAGCGCATCCAGCGCAAGCCCTGTGAATGGCAATCGCTGAGACAGTTGTAGCAGTCGAAGGTGTGACATTTTCTGAATAGAGGCCAGAAATTCCCAGTATTCAGTAGAAGAAAGATCACACTCGTTGGTGCCGGTTAGTATGAACTCTTCGAGGCCCTCTAGCACATGAGTACAGTTGGACAGCCGAGTTATCGTGTCCATCGCGTCGTTTTCCTCTACTTGTAGCGTTCTCAGCTTGAGCGCGGGCGATAGAAAGAAAGGGCTTAATCCGCAGCAGAAATGCAGGCGGAGGGTTGTCATGTGCGCCAGCTGGGTGCTTTCGGAACTGGCTTCTAGCTCGCATGCTCCGGTGATAATAAGCGACTCGACCTGGAAGGGTGTGTGCAGCATGCCGAATTCACGGAGTGAACAGTATTCTTCATATCCACAGGCCAGTTCGAGGAGGCGTGGTCGCAGGCCATCTAGTGATTGGGAGAGAGGCAGGGCAGGGCATTCATACTTCCAGAGATTCTTCAAGCGAAGTGCGTCGATGGGCGGGATGTCCTTGTCGTCCCGCCCATCCTGCACCGCCCGGACGATCTTCCTCACCTGGGCGACGACGCCATACTTCATCCATTCAGAGACATTCCATGGAACTTTGGTCACCCTGCGTCTCCAGTTTCCAATTGGTTGCTGCGCTTCACGGTCTGCGTGGCTGCCCAGATCGACCTCCAGTAAGTGATGCAACCCGAGCTTCGCCGCTTCTTCACCCAAGGGGTTGGAGTGGGTTTGGACCACGCGTTGTGCGAGTTGGTTTGCTGTAATCGTCGTCGTGATCATCGTGTATCCCATCAGAGGCGTTATGAACTAGGCTACTGAGCGTAGAATTGATGATGCGGAAAAACAGTGATGTGATGTGATTGTAAGGAGCTTGGAAAGGAACGGTGACGGTGACGAGCAGGACGCGTCAACAACCAGATTTTTATGAACCCTGCAACTACACTAAACATGGTGCACGATGAGCTGGCATTTTCCAACACGTGTCCAAGGACACCCAATTCTCGCAAACCTTACTATACATTTCCGAATTGCGAATGAATGAAAGCACACTCTAACACACAGACGCATATCAGTAGTGTTATATTCTCGAGCCCCTTTTTTAAATCCATCCACCCACCAAATGTCATCGAAGTGTGATCAGTGAAGGTGTGATCCTGGATCGCAAGCGCTGAACGGTGACGCTCGAAGTCCGATCAACTCTTCAATATGCAGAGTGACTTCATTTTGACATTTGTGTCATTCACCGGTGATGATTACCCCCGGTCGAATCTCCGCCCTTGCCTCCATGCCTGTCCGATATCGCTGTTTCTCGTCTTTCGCTTTCATGTCTTCCCACTCGCTCCCAAGGTAGGCGAGCAGCCTTCCTCAATGTCCTGTCGGTCGGCATGTCCATTGAAAACACAAACTCCTGCATATCAGGCAGCCACGACTTGTTTTGTGCCCCCTCTGAATCCATAGATCGGAAGCAGAGATAGTGTCAGCAGCGCCTCAGAGTTTGAAGGATTGGAGTGTCGAGGGAAGAAACTGAGGAAGGGTGTTCAACGTGAAGGTCCCATGGCTCCGGGTCGGCAGATGCAGAGATAGTTGTAGAACTCGGAGGTGTGACGTCTTTGGAACGAAAGCCATGAATTGATCGATTTCGCAATGTTTGCGATCAGAGCCGTTCGTGCCTGTGAGTGCGAGCTCCTCCAGCTCTTCCAGCATGTTCATATGGGCGCCAACCGGAAGATCATGTCCATCACAGTCTTCCTGCAACACCAACCTGCTTAGCTTGAGCGGAGGTAGTAGGCGGGAAATATCACACGGGCGCAACTAATGCAGGTAGATGGTGCTTATATGCGCTATTTGGGTGCTTTCAACACTGGCGTCTAGCTCGCGTTCGTCATGATATGAGTTGGGAAGGGCGTTTGAAGAGGGTCGAGCTCGTTGAGTGAACAGCACTCATCATAATTTCAAGTCGACGTGGCCGCAAGCCGACCAGGGCTTGGACGGGAACTACTCGTGATTCGCCACACGGACCGCATGGATCGGCAGGATTTCCATGTCCGGCTGCTGATCCTGCGGCGTGGACGGCCTCCTTCACGTGAGCGAGGATGCCGTGCTTCTTCGCCCATTCAGATTAGTTCTCTTGGCTCGATATGTACCGCCCTGCGACCCTGCTGCTCTGTCGAACTGGTCCTTCAAGCTGCGTTCGTCGTTTCCCAGCTCGATGTGGAGCAAGTGATACGAACCGAGCTTGGCAGCTTCTTCTCCTGGGGGGTCTGAATGAACTAGGATTGCCCGTTGTGCCAGTTGGTTCGCTGTGATTATCGTTGTAAGCATCGTGGGCATCATGGGATGTATTGGCTTGGCAGGTTACGTACTTCGCGATGTATAAGGAACCGGGGGTGAGTCCGCGGGGCTAGGGGAGTTGAAGAAATTGAAGTAGCTTGATCCAAGCTGACTTGGACAACTCTATGCTCAGCTCCGCGGGTCTTCTTGAGAGAGGTCCTCCGATGTCCGCCGTTCACCGTCACAAACAGTGTTCAGAGGGACAAGGGACATTCAGAGCATGGGATATGGGTTGTTCTTCGAAGCTGTTCAACCCGTGGTCAAACAGGGGAGTCATGACAGGCAAGTACGCACGGAGGCAGAGAAAGTGTTCACATTTCCATGTGGCGTGGTAGCCTATTACCAACCAGACGCAGAAAGGTTATAGAGCAGAGAGAGAGAGCAATTACATTACATAGTAAAAGACAAAGTAAAACCGTGTTTAGCGATATATGTATATCTCGGATCGTGTCACAGTTCGGCCCATCCAGGTTCATCCAGATCACCCCCCAACAAACCGAGACAGAACACAATCACACCTGCTGTCAGAGCCATGCCGTAGCCACGATACAGCTGACGAATTACTGTGCTCGTCCAGAAGCTCGTTGCTGCCTTCTCGCGATGTTCCGGTAACGGTGGCGGCACCGATGACTCCTCGGACATGATCCGGTAGAGTGTGTCGATGATGCCGTGGTAGGGCATGGGACGCGTGAGGACGCGATGTTGCGGTAATTGGGGGGTATGATCATCTTCAGATGTCGTGACGGGAGGGGGGTCCACCAAATTCAGTGCTGTTTGTGCCTGCAGCCGTCGCTTGACAGTCTCGAGAGGCAGGGTGATCAGCAAGGATGCGGCAGTGAACACCAAGCTAAGAATAGGTTGCAGAACAGGACTTGCAACAAGCGTTGGGGTGAGGGAAGGCGGGAGTAGACGTGGAAGGCATAAGGAAAGGACGTGGGGAATGGAGGACGTCAAGAGGGCTGGCAACAGCAAGTGGGGGTGCATGTACTGAGCCATCAGGGAGGAGAAGTACAGGCGAGGCGGTGGAGTGGTGCGTTGATCGGGTGGCAATGATCGGGATGAAGGGTTGAGAATTAGGTGTGTACGCAGGTGATCCAGAGGAATCAGGAGAACTCCAGTCATGACATGGGACAGAACCAACGGAATAGGTGCGGGTCCCAATAGTAAATCCGGTGGTGCAGCTGCTAGGAAGGGTATGCTCGCGAGAATCGTGTGCAGGAAGGGTTGTACCGTAGACGTCAGGATGTCGATCGTCGTAGACGGTAGTTGTCCTGATTTGGTTGTGTCAACGGATGCGACATTCTAATGATAGACGCATACGCACCATTCCACAGCGTGTAGACACCTTCGGTCCGAGTGCGCATAGTCCGCTTGATCATGCCCCATACGCCAGGATCGCCAAATGGAGGTAGAACCCATGGAGGTCGTCGGTAGATACCGACATTCATCGGCGTCGGGCGCGTGGATGACCGTCGTCGCACTGTCATTGAAGATGTTCGACGGGTAAAAGGGTGAGCTATCGGATTGGGTGAAGGATCATAGAAATAAGATGGGCCAGTATCCTATCTCAAGAGTCAACGCGGCTTGTATATGCAAGAGGATGGACACTTACTGAAGCGTCCGACGCATCATCCCTCTCATCCTCGACCTCCTCATCGACCCATTCAGCTACGCCGTCTCTCGGTATCCACTCAACTTGGCTCAACACTTTTGCACCCTCAAATGGCATTGCAATTGCCGTGCTTGCATACTGGATGAGTAGCAAAGTTAAGATCTTGCGGGGCCAGGTGGAGGCATCGATGTCTGAGAATGCACCGGCCGCATTCGGTAGAGGGAGCTCCACGCGTGGGGAGGTGGCTGGTGGTGCAAATGATCCAGAAACCGCGTTTGTAGGGGTGTCAAACGTCCACGATGATGATGAGGGATGGTAGCCGTGTCGTAATGAGGGATTCGACATGGCCGACGGGTCTGTTGATGTGAGCTAAGCCCGAAGTGGTCGTCCGACCTTAACGACCACTCCCACACCGCTGAGAAACAGGGGCAGTTTTCTTGAGGACGACCCAGACGAATGAAACGCCTAAAGCGCAGGTGGTGGTGAGGAGACAAGAAGTGCAAGTTGATGGTGAGGAAAGAGCCGGTGCCGTTACGACTTCTGGCAAGGTGGACGACAGGTCGGCGCCATAACCCCCATGTAATCCAGTTGCTTCCGCGGAAGTAGACGTAAGCATATTCGCGAGAAGGCAGGCGGAGTCTGCCCGCTCACCTCGCGCATTGCCTCTGCCTGTGTTAGACCGCGTCACTTGTCGTATCGTCTTGTCCTGCCACACTGAAGCAAACTGCTGAACGAAATTGAGGAGGAGCTAGGCATGGGACGGGAAAGGCGCTCGCAGGCGCGCGTCTATGCTAATGTAAACGAACAATTGGGGAGATCATGGTGGGACTACGGTATGTGCCATCATGGAGCGCTGCGGAACACCAGCCTAATATATCCATAACCGTAGACAACCTCCAAGTGCAGTGGGGTAGTCAAGATCATTACGAGATTGTGCGGAAAGTGGGTCGGGGAAAGTATTCTGAGGTATGCCTTCATGATTCCGTTGCATGTAGACTGGTCCATTAAAAGGAGATATAGGTCTTCGAGGGTATCAATATTGTCACCGATACCAAGTGCATCATCAAGGTGCTCAAACCAGTGAAGAAGAAGAAGATAAAGCGCGAGATTAAAATCCTTCAGAACCTCGCCGGCGGACCCAACATTGTTGCCCTTCTTGATGTTGTGCGAGATCCAGCGAGCAAGATTCCCAGTCTTGTCTTTGAATGCGTCAACAATGTTGACTTCAAGATCCTTTACCCTAAGTTCTCGGACTACGATGTCAGGTTCTACATATTTGAGTTGTTGAAGGTGCGCATATTCTTGCTTTGGTCAGGGCATTACCCTTATCTGTATCCACAGGCATTGGATTACTGCCATTCTAAGGGTATCATGCACCGTGATGTCAAGCCACACAACGTGATGATCGATCATGAACGACGCAAACTCAGACTCATCGATTGGGGATTGGCTGAATTCTATCATCCCAATACCGAGTACAACGTGCGTGTGGCAAGTCGATACTTCAAGGGTCCGGAACTGCTCGTCGACTTCCAGGAGTACGACTACAGCCTCGACTTGTGGAGCCTAGGGTGCATGTTCGCGAGCATGGTAAGCCATTCCAATACGACCTGTCCGTGAAATGAATAGTGACAATCCTGCGCAGATATTCCGGAAGGAACCCTTTTTCCATGGCCATGACAACTACGATCAACTGGTGAAGATCGCCAAAGTATTAGGCACCGATGAGCTTAATGCCTACTTGGAGAAATATGACATCGAACTCGACAGCCAGTATGATGAGATCTTAGGACGCTACCCTCGCAAGCCATGGTCTCGCTTCGTCACGACAGATAACCAACGTTATATCACAAATGAAGCCATCGATTTCCTGGACAAACTCTTGCGCTATGATCATCAGGAGCGGCTCACCGCAAGGGAAGCGCAGGATCATCCCTATTTTGGTGCGCCGGAATCTAGTCAATGAAAGCAAGGTGTACTGACCGTATACCCATAGACCTTGTCAAGCAGCGTGAGATGATTGCCGATGTCAGTGGGGAGGAGTCGGGCTGAAGGGATTTCACCCTGCTCAACCCCCCTCCCCTCTCTTCCCCCCTCTCCCTCCCTCATTTTCTTCCCTTCGTCAACTTCCGCAAGTGCCCCTCTTTCGCACCCGAAATTCTGTTTTCTCATCTCCTTCCTTGTTGTCTTACATCCCGGCTTGGTATTATACAATATGATGGCGTAGGACCGAATGTGTTACGGTCTTTTGCTACGATGTTGCATATTTCCCTCTTCTGATCTCGCGTTGCGTTTGGATCGTCCCATCTTTCCAGAAGGTCTTGACACTGGTGTTGGAAACATTGCCTCGTGGATGAGTTCCACGGCCTGGTCTGTTCGCACTCCATGCACTGCCCAGCTCGGAATTCCGTCGGCTCAATAAGGTATGGTGAGCGGTCGAGTGTGAGCATATTGAATTGGATGTACAGAAGGGCTAGTTGAACTAGGAAGTAGGAGAGATCCGTCCATTCAATGCGATTGCCTGACAAGCGTGGCGAATCACCTCGCAGTGCCGCGGACTCCGTCGGCCGGTGTCCACTCCCATCTGAAAAGCGTCAGTCACGCCTATGCAAGAGCAGCAAAATTGCCTTTCATAAAAGCCTTCCGCGTTCAGCAAAGTCACACTGCAGCGGCCGATCGCGCCGGGGTGCAAAAAAATGGTGATGTTCCTGATGTTCCTGATGTTTCGTCGAGTGTATTCCCCGCGGGGCAAAGACCCTCGTAGCTTCCCAATCTCCACAACTGGAAAATGATCCTATTTAGGCAAGTCGTGCCAGCTGTACGTTTACATGAGATATCAGCGATACAGACTCCGGGAAACCGAGAAATACAAGGAAGGCAGTCAATGACCGTCGGATGATGCGGATACGCCCAAGACCTTGTCGCAAGAACGCGGCTGGGGCATAGCACTCGGGCTCGTGCCTTCGTTAGGACATGGTCCTATACGCTCGAGTGGGACGTCTGATGGTGAAGGGCTAATTTTCTGACCGCCGGTATCCAGACACCCGTGTACATAGTCCAGTCAGACGGGATAAAGACGTGCCGGTAGACATTTTCCGTGCTAGCTGATCTAAACTCGTGAGGTCTGGCACATGCGAGAGTATTTGGGTGCGTGTTGTTGAGAAGATAAGAGGTGCAAAGAATTGGATCTTTCGGTAATCCCAAGTGTCGGACCTTGTCATTGACATATTCTCCCGGTGTAGGGTTACCGATTTCGACCAGCGTCATGAAAGATCGTGGGTGACAGACAAAAGACCAGGCCCTCGCCCTTGCCACTCTCCAGTGAAGACGGGCCCTTCTACCGCAGGGAAGTATGCATCAATACAATAAAGGGTCATTCAGTTCGAGCTTGCCCCCTGTAGAACTGGCCACGTTCGGTAAGGGCTGTCGCCCGTTCAGGCAGGTGTTTGATATTGCAGGCTAAATGCAGACCACGCTACCGACGGGTGGGTCGAGTTCGGATACCGACGGCGTCCTTCAGAAGCGGCCGCAGCAGGTTCCGATCTTCATTTTGTCGGTTGAACTTAGTAAGTTGCAAGGGATTCGTCAACCCTCTCCATGCCCTCGGCCCGCTCAGGTGACCGGAAAACAAGAGACTTTAGGAATGAACGGCCCAGTATGCAGAATGCCCAGTTTAGTTCGTTCTGATCAGGACCTGCCCAGGGAAGCATAGAGATTCTGAAGACGTAGGCGAGAACCAGAGGGCAAGACATCCTTCGTGAGAACGAGAAGTGCATAGCGTCAAGGGACCAAGTCCGCGGAAACTTCAGAGGAGAAGCGACTTCCTTCAGCGGTGTGCAGGAAAATCCCATCCTTATCCCTTCTCACGGCTGACAACAGATAGGTTGATGTCGATTGTGCTGCGCAAATGGCGATCGCAGAAGCGTAGCAGAAGGGTGGTCTATTAAATAAGATCGGCAAAATCAGGCACTTCTGCAGCATGGGTCGACGGCGATGGAAAGCCACGCTGATTACATAATTTCCGAAATATTTGCCTCCCATTTTTTGCACCCGTGTCCGTCCGGCGAAATTTCTGGCAGCCACAACGTCGTCAAGAATTGAACGCCGTCGGCGAACCTCAAGACGGTCTGCTTCACTGTTTTGCCATTCGAGACGACCATCTGTTCTCTGTCATGCCTACTAGACTCGCTGCGCGCTCGTTGAGTCCGTTCATTCAGAGCATTGCCAGCACAAGCACGGGCAAGACACAGCATTACCTTCTCGCCGCACCCAGCCGCCGCACAATCTTTACCGGTTCAGTCCCAAATTCGAGCCATGCACACATACACAAAAGAAAGAGGTTATCAGAATATGGAAATAGCGTGCAACGCGTGAGTAGCGTTACAAAGCGGACTTGCTTCGATATTGACCAGCTGTTTTCAGCGTTGCTTCCATGCGTCACATCCCTCGAATGCCGCGACCAAGGATCCGTATCAAGTGCTGGGTGTGAAGAAGGACGCGTCCAAATCCGACATTAAGAAGGCTTACTTCGACGTGCGCTTGAGC
Source organism: Dacryopinax primogenitus (assembly GCF_000292625.1). Taxonomy (NCBI): domain Eukaryota; kingdom Fungi; phylum Basidiomycota; class Dacrymycetes; order Dacrymycetales; family Dacrymycetaceae; genus Dacryopinax; species Dacryopinax primogenitus. The sequence goes on along the minus strand of NW_024467208.1, from coordinate 827,216 downwards.
TGCTGCTCCACGTTTTCACGTCAGCTGACGCAGTTTTGGTTACCAGCTCGCAAAGAAGTATCATCCGGATACAAACAAGAATGCGTCTGCGAAAGACAAGTTCGTAGAAATCCAGTCAGCTTGGGATGTGCGTAATTTCTCGGAATCTCAGCTCAAAATGAAAGTGACTGACACATCCGAATACTGTAGATCCTTAGTGACGATCAGAAGCGAGCAGCCTACGATCAGTACGGTGCTGCCTCCACTCAACCTGGTTTCGATCCAGATGCTTTTGCATCCGGACGTGGTCCATTTGGTGGCGGCGGATTTGGAGGTTTCCAGGACTTCGGTGGCCCATTTGGTGGTGCTGGAGGACGGTCAGGGGCAGATATATTCGAACAGCTATTCGGCTCCGCATTCGGTGGAAGACGTACACGAGGTTTTGCAGAGGAGGTCACACGAGGAGAAGACGTCCAGGTTTCCGTTAATATTGGCTTCCTCGATGCCTGCAAGGGCTGCGAACGAACGGTAAAAAGCACGCCAGTCGTGGACTGCAAGACCTGCTCTGGCACAGGCCTACGACCCGGTCACCAGATGGCTCAGTGCGGCGCATGTGGTGGGACAGGTACGCGGACGTTCATGCTAGATGGTGGGTTCCAGATGGCAAGCACGTGTCAAGCATGCCACGGTCGTGGAACGACAATACCCAAGAACGGATCATGCGTTGATTGTTCTGGCATGGGGAAGGTCAAAGAGCGTAAGACCGTGGATGTTACGATTCCTCCAGGTAAGAATCAGGGTTCTATCGATTGTATTGATTATGTCACCGACCATACGTTCTTGCTTCGTAGGCGTGGAAGACGGCATGGTCATCCGCATTCCGGGTCACGGCGACGCTCCAATGTCTGGCAAGGGTTCGGCTGGAGACCTGCACGTCCAGGTTCACGTTACACCTTCCAAGGTTTTCAGGCGACAGGGTTCGAACTTGTACCACGATGCGACCATACCCCTGCACACCGCCCTGCTTGGTGGACAGGTTAAGGTACCGACGTTGGATGGAGACGTTGCCGTCAGGGTCGTTCCTGGAACCCAGCAAGGGCAGGAGTTCGTTCTGAAAGGCAGAGGGGTCCCCTCGTTGCATGACAACAGCAAGAACAAAGGAGACCTTTTCGTCGCATTCACAGTGAAGCTACCAAGGTGAGTTCCCTGCTCCCTAGCCAGCCGATCCGACTGGGCGGACTTTGAATTACAGATATTGATGGTTATCCGCAGGAGCTTGACCACCCGCCAGCGTGAGATCTTGCAGGCCTATGCCGATGATGTGGAGGGACGGCCATCATCATGGGGCAGGATCCAGAAGTCATCCACCTCCCCCCCTTCGGATTCAGGATCGGGATCTGCAGCAGGATCTCAACCATCGTCTGCGTCGTCCGCGGAAGAGTCAGCACCAACGCATCGTGAGTCTTTTACTTAATCGCAGCGAGCACGTCGCCTGAGCCCTACAGGGTCAGGCGACTGGCTGTCGTCTGCTTGGAATAGAGTAAAGCGGCTCATCATAAATCCTTCTTCATCTGTCGCACCTAACAATACAGTGGAGGAAGGCTCTGAGCAATCTGAACACGAGGCTACCCCGAAGGCCAAGAAGAAGAAGGCAACTGCTTGATTGAGTGGTCAGTTCGTCAAATGTATCAATTGAAGAAGCGGCCGTGGGATTGAGAGGGGCCGAGGACAGGAAGACGCTGAGACAGCAGAGGATCGTGGATGTTCTCGACTATACGGGTAGTTTGAAGGTCGTGGCTTACTGGCGAGTCTTATCCTTATTGTTGCCCTTGCGCATCTGGAATAGACTTTAGACTTCGTTCCCGAGGACCATTGTACGCTTAACACCATCCAACACCTCTCTAACCACAGCGCGTCCTGTATCATCCATGACATTCCTTCCACGATTCTGGTCGGAATTCCTGTCCTGATGTTACTTTTTCATCAGTTTGCGGAGGTTGAATACGGTTCCGTCCTCGCATGTCCTCGGTCCCTTCTGCACGCGCTTCAAGATTTACCGTGAATGCGCTCATTGTCACGCTGCCGGCAGCCTGTGAGTGCCTTCGTTGCCAACTGGCGGCGGAAATCGAAGGATCTCTGCATCACCCACGTCTCGTGTTCTTCTACCATTGTCCTTGATGTTACGGATCTTTGGCCTCTATCGGCTGCGTGACCTCTCAAAAGAGAGGTCGAGTTCACCAACTGCATTTGATACGGGCCGGCGCTGACAGGGTTCACTCAATCTCATCTGATAACTGGCGCTTCTTTCTTTGACTTTCTCGCCGCGTATTGCTGTTTGTCGCCCACTGCACGGGCGAACTCCTCCCTTGCGCCGAATGCGCTGGGCTTTTTCCGTGATAGTCTCTGACCACTCGGGGTGACAACCTATTCCACAAATGGATCGCTTGTGCCATCTCTGTTATTTCTCCAGGCAAAGGCCCTCGATGTCTGCAGGTTCTGGCAAGCTCCGGATGTGCGGAAAAATCCCTCTTCATGCTGCCCCCAACCACACCCAGGCTGCACTTATATAGGGCTGCTGAGGAGGGGGATGAGTTGCTGACCCCGATTGCCGGCTGCTCGCTGCTCGATTGATCCTCTCCTTTTACTATGTCGACTCTCTTCGTTGTTTCTTCTCCTAAGGAGACTGGGCTGGCCAAAATTCCATCCCACGAGTCCAACTTGACCGAATCCTCAGATAGCGGGTCTACCAGGGGGGGTAAGTAATACAACTCTATCTCCTGTCTCCTAAAGCGGAGACTCAGTTGAGTCGGCTCCACGACTCTTGCTGACCAGATTAAACAGCCGCTCAAGCATGCAGGGAGAACGTGGCATCGCCGTCTCATGCCCGGTTAGTGGTTATCATGATTGCGTGCGTCTAGATATGCCTTCACATCACCGTCTCACGGTTTGATCGCAGGTTAAACATGGCGTTATTTCTTGCGACAACGGTAATAAACTACCCAACACCGCGAGTTTTCTGTCTGACTTGGACATAGGACACAACCATCGTTTCCACCTCCCTTCCAACCATTGTTGCCGATCTGAACGGTTCCGACGGCGATTACGCTTGGATTGGGGTGTCTTATATGCTAATGCAAACCACATTTCAGCCGCTCTATGCGAAGCTCTCTGACATTCTCGGACGGAAGGTAACATTTTGTGCGACTAAGCGAAAGTGAAATCACTGAGACATATATCAAGGCGATTCTTTTTGCGAGCATGTTGCTATTCTTGCTCTCTTCTTGCCTGTGCGGCACAGCCCAGGCATGCGCATACCCTTCTGGGAAAACATTCTGCTTATGTCCTTTAGTCGATGTTGAGCTTGATAATCTTCCGTGGTATGCAAGGGGCTGGTGGGGGAGGTATCGTGGCGATGGCTTGGATTATTCCGGATGACTTGGTTCGTGTACTAGTTGAGGGACATGCTGATATTTAACCGGATCGAAAAGATTTCCAAAGGACGGGAGCAGGCTAAGTGGGCGCACTTGAAGTCATTTACCTGGGGAATGTCCGCTGTTTCCGGGCCGTTGTTAGGTGAGCCTTGTTTTGGCCCATTTCAACCTGTCTGATGTTCGACCAGGGGGGCTATTTTCAGGTTCGGTCTATCTTTAAACGTGCAGCTCTCTTTCTGAGCTCCCATTAGATACAATAAGCTGGCGCTGGGGATGTGAGGATTCACTTCGGATCATACCATTGACATATTGCTAATCGAGTGCAGTTTTCATCAATATCCCTGTTGGCGCCATTGCAGGGTTGGTGCTTTGCATCTTCTTAGTTCCTCAACACGTACACACAAGAAAACCTTTTTCGGAGACTTGGGCACGGTTCGATTGGTTGGGAGCGTGAGTTGCCCAGTCCAGTCCAGACGTCCTCTTCTGATCTGCCTCTTAGTCTTTTGCTCACATCCGGGACGGCAGCCATGATTGTCGGGTTCAGTAATGCCTCCCAGTTTGGATGTAAGTTGCGCAGCAGACAGTGTCATCATTTCTGATCATCGTATCAGTTGTATCGGTTCAGACTTTGCCGTGTATCATTGTTGGACTCTTAACTTTCAGCTTGGGCATTGTCAATGAAGCCTTCACCGCACGTGATGCCGTCCTGCCGTCGAAACTATTCCGATCGCGTGAACCCGGTAAGGGGGCGTGCATTGTCACAGAGTACCTCAACTAATTATTTCAGCCTTGCTGCTTGCTATGACATATCTTCATAATTTTGCTTTCACTGCAGGGACATTTTACCTCGCTTTATACTATCAAGTGAGTTCTATCTGTGTTAATCAGACATTTGCGTCGCCCTGATACTATTTCCAGGCTGTGGATGGAAGCTCTGCTCTCATGTCCGGTATTCTTATGCTTCCATACTCCCTTGGTTCATGCCTAGTATCTCTGCCAGCTGGCAGATGGGGCGAAGCGATAGGGCTGCGACGCGTATATTGGGCTGGATTTACTTTTGCGACAATTGGATTTGGTATGTTTTGGTTTCTCAGACTCCCTACTTCATCCCTGATTGTTCTTTTTCAGGCCTTATGATCACGCTTAATGCCGGATCCTCTACTGCACTGCAAGCAGTCTACCCTTTGATTGCTGCCATCGGTATCGGTCTCCTGTTTCACTGTTTCAAAACGGGCCTGCAACTTGCACTGCCTGGAACGGAGGATGATGCTGGTGCAACATCCGCATTTTTCCTGGTTCGTTTCATTGGCGCGACAACTGGTCTGGTATGAGCTTCTGTGTTTTTTTCACTCTTTGCCTTTCCCCTGATGACGATACACAGTCAATATCCGGCGCCCTTTTCAGTAGCACACTTGCGACGAACTTTCCTCCCGGAGTTGATCTTGTCGAAACTACGGCAGGAGTGGATTACCGAGCCCTGCACTTTCTGACACCGCTCTGGCTACGCCAAGAAGTACTGGCAGCTGTTTCTCAATCACTTTCAGTAGGACGATCTCTTAACCAACTAATGCCACTGTTGAACCTAATACCTAGATGGTGTGGATTTTATGCACGGCGTTACTTGGATTCGCTCTCCTCGTAAGAATACTTTCTTCCGCATGCAATTGACCCGTGTTCACTCAGATCAGCTTTCGTTTCTCACCCAACATCATGATTCCGATCGTGCCTTCTTCATTGGAGCCAGCATGAGGGAGATATCCTCACCTCTGAAAGGACCTATCCTTCCGATCTCGCAATCCGACATAGTTCAACCAATGGCACAAATGCGCAGTTCCCCTCGTGATTCCACAGGGTCAATACCAGATCAATCGATTGAGGCAACTACAAAATGATTGCGGTCGAGGTCAAGTCGTCAGGAAAGTGGGTCTGTGGATTCCATGGCTGCTACTGTATCATATAGGTTAGTCACGGCATAGACGGATAGTGAATAAGGACAGTATAACATTCAACGACGAGTGACCTGAGTTACACATTGTGACACCTGTGCAAACCACAATTCAACAGGCTGACCACCGTGCCCAGTAATCTCCTCGAGCTTCGCGAACTGAAAGCCCTCCTTCTCCATCATCGCCCATAATTCGCGCTCGGCAATATCACGCTCTTTGTAAGCCAATACTGCAAGCGTGTCTACATTAGCATCACGGGACAACTGTCGCAACGATCTCATTGTCTTCAGCAAGGCTGAAAAAGAGGCGGTGTTGTAGGTGACGTCGGACATGCTGGGGGAGATAGTGAATGAGTGCAGGTGAAGTATTCGAAATAATACGGACAGAATAAGCTTAAACGGCCCTGATGATTTAATCTCGTCCGGAAGATCTCGCTCCCAATCCAGTACATTCAGTCGGATGTTAGTGCGCTCTAGTAATGGCCGGTTGTGCTGAATGTTATGTTCGAGCAATGATATGGCCGAAGCTAAGAGTACTGTCAGGAAACCTTCGGAGAATGGTCGATTTTCAATCATTCATACCAAGATCGGTGATTGTCACTGATATGTTTGGTCGCGATGACAATAGGGCCGATAATACGAGGGACACTAGCCCAGTCCCGGCACCTAGCAATCAGCCATTAGAATAATTGCGCTTCAATGCGAAGGATTCTACCGAGTTCGATGATTCGACAACCGGATTTCTTGCTAACAGCGGCGTTCAGCAAACGACCACCTTCAGTACCAGGCTTCCCAGCGAGCGTCTTGCAGAACCAACCGGCTAAGCCCATGCCCGAATCCCAGACTTTCTGTTGAAAGGCAGTCATAATCATCCTGGATAATTCAAAGGCTTAGAGATTACCTTGTCGAGGTCGTACGAAGTCCGTTCTCGGATCGTAAGTTCTTTCAAATTTGACGACGTGGCCGCGGCGAGATTTGTCTCAGCAGGCAGCAGGAGTAGGCGTTCTATCTCATCCTGTTTGGTAACATTGACCGGTTCGTCTCTTGGGGAAGTAATCGTGATGGGAAGGCTGGAAGTACCGTATGGTTTGGGGTATATTCTCCCGAGGGGAATGCCTGCTGAAGCGTTGGGCGCACAGAAGAGAGACAGACTCCATTCCTGTCCTGCGCGTGCAGAGGACGGCAATCCTATGGAGATGGGTTTATAGGCTGACGATGATCCTTTCCATGTTGTGAGTTTTTTGGGGCTTGCTCTCTGCGAAGTAGGGCTATTGAGGACCCAAGAGTACTGAATATCTACCGCGTCCTCGAAGAATCTGCGAAATCGAGTTGCCAGAAGAAAATCTCCCAAACCGTGGTTGCTCACTCAGTGCGCAGATCATTAGTTATTTGTGGCGTAATTGTAACTTCGGAGGCATAGGGCGAGGAGATTGGTGGAGGACGAAGGAAGGAAAGATAATAATACATCGGAAGAGTGGTAATGGACAAGACCCGTCAGGGCACGCCATGAGTTTCAACCTCGGGCTTAGTAGTTCGGGCCGAAAAAGAACCGATCTCCAGCATCTCTGCACAGGCACTGATCATGAGCTACCTAGACATCCAGCTTGTGCAACACATCTACAATGCTTTTGGTGAAGGCGTCTGGGTGCGAGATCATCGCGAAATGACCTGCCCCCGGTATGATCGCTGTAGCTGTGTGAGGTTGTTGTGCCAAACGCTGCTGGATCCAATCTCCAGCATCCTTGCAATAGTCGCTTGCCTCCTCGCCTAATTATTGCTCTAAGTCTAGAGGTCCAACTGGCAGGGAATTTCTTACCGAGCATCAGTCCAACCCCAAGGTTAGGAGGGACAGGGTCAAATGCTTGATAAGCTATTTGTTCGATGGTTGGGCGATCGGGGGCAAGGTACCAAGAGAACTCGTGGGCGGTGTGCTCACCGTTGTATGCGTTGTTGAGTGCAGGCAACAGATCAGGATTTATCTTCTTGATAACCCAGTTATAGAAGGCAGTTTGAATTTCTGAAGGGCCAACAGCAAACTCTTTCGTATCTTCGGTGGGAGGACGGCCGGACGCCGTGCCAGGAGGCTCGTAAAGCAGGACAGCCCGAAGGTAGGATTCAAGCATAGGCTCCAGAGAAACTACTTCAGGCGGCATGGGGAACAGGGGGTTCTTAACATGTCGCATGGATGCCATGAGGGCGATAGGAGGAATGCAGCCTTTCGACCTGTTCAACTGTCAGTTCCATGTTTCAGCCGAAGTCACTCACGCCTACCATCCAAGAAGAACAACACCTCCACTTTTGCGCTTCTTGTCAGTTGGCTGAACACCTAGTTCATCCACCGCGTATTTCATGAACTTCAGCATGTCAAGTGTGTATCGAACCGTTGTCTGAACCAATCCGGCCGAGGGAGGGTCCTCCTTGTGAATGGATGGAGAGCCTTCGTATCCTCTCCTGTTATAGCTCAAGAGCCGAATATTGTTTTCTCTCAAGGAGGGTAGCCATCGGTCCCAGATAGCTATCAAACATCGGACACGTTTCGGCAGTTAAATCGCTTGGTAACATACCAGAATGAAAAGTAACGCCATGAACGCTAATTATCGTCGTCGATGGCGTCGATTCTGTTCCCGCTGGCTGGCTGTCAAAATACTTGAACTCAGCTGGTTCATCGCCAGGCACGATGGTAGGCAGCTTCACAGTCCCGCTGATGAACGACATCTGCCGAGTGTACAAAAGCTGCCTTGCAACGACCGAGCGGCCTATCGCTTTATACCTTGTCGATAGGAAGAGAAGTGTCATCTTGGTGGTAGAGCTGGTTCGGCATAACTATTAAGCGCGCAACCAGTGGAATTTATACCGCGCCGTCCCTGATGGTGAGACATCTCGGTCATCCGGCCTGCCGTTTTGCCTTGCCTCTGCCAGCCGCAGTTCCGATCGGCAAAACGTTTCTACGGTTCGTAACCAGTCTTCTGCCTTGATGTATATATGAAGAACTTTCGGGCTGCGCTCCGGCGGCGCACGGCCGGCAGGACAGAAGCCCTTGGGGGCTATTCATTGTCAAACCAGTGAGAGTGCAAATGGTCAGCAATTAGGTTCCCTCAGAAGATAACTTCAGAACCCTGGAATGCATTAAGAGATAGACCATGAACAAAACATAAAGAATCATGTTACACGGCGTCACTTTCATATCACCAACCCGACGGCCGCACAAATGCGCCCGATGGGACGGGCTGGTACCCATCATACGTGTTCCGCACCGCACCCCTACCACCACCGATGGGTACCGTATACATCTGCTGAGGCGGATTGGCTTGATGAGGAGGAAAGCCCACGTGAGCCTGAGGAAGAGCATGGGGTACCGGGGGGGAGAAGCCCGGCATCTGCTCCATATTACCCATGCCTGCGAATGGGGGCGAAACGTGTGTCCCCATTGGGTTTGCAAGGTTCAGACGAGGATTGTGTAGAAGGAGTGGTCGATCACCACCCGGCGCTTTCGACCCGGGGGCCATGGCCTGATAAGGTCGTCCGACAGCACCGACAGTACCAGCGGCGCCGTATGGCATCATGCCTGGGGTGTATTGGGTCGAGGTGGTCACATAACTGGTCGCGGGAGAGCCTTGCGGTGGTACCCATATGCGCTGTGGCATATTTGGCGAGATCGTCTGAGGAGACACCATTGCGTAGGCGTTGGCGGCCGGGTACATGATAGGGGGGCTAGGTGAATGTCCCGGCACAATCGGAGCGTAGGAGGGGAACGGCCTTACTCCGCCGAGCGGTGCAGCTGCAGGGCGGGCAGAAGCAACCGTGCCCAACCCAGAATATGGAGAGGAACTGTGCAATCCGGAGCCGCTGTAGTTGACGGGCGGAGGAGGTACGAATCTAGAGGTGCTTGAAGCCGGCTGGATGGGCACTTGCTGGAAGGACTTGTGTGGGTCGAAGAACGACGGCCGTGCTGGAGGTTCCGCAACAGCAGGTGTTGGCAACTCATCTGCGTTCTTCACGCTGGGAACATCAACATCTTCAGATCGCAACTCCTGTACGGACACAGGTAAGGACGTAGGGAACTCGTCAGCTATACCCTTGAGAGAATTCTCCGTGATCTTTGAGGTGCCAGGATGGGACCATACCGCCTTCAAGTGTTCGGGGTCAGGCAGAAGTGTTTTCCCCCAAGGATTCGGTGTAGAACCAGATGCAGGTGTGGCAGATGCTTTTGTTGAGGTAGCCGTGGTGACAGAGGTCATGCTATCATTCTCCGGAGAGAGGATATTGGTGGGCCCGGTGGGTTGACCGACCGAGGATAGAAGGGTTGTCATCTAATAGCAACATTAGTAACATGATCAGCGGACGTACGTAGGAATACTGACGTTATCCTCAGAGGGCTTAGTGCTCAGCCCAATGTCCGCGACGTGTGGTGCACTATCCCCATTCAGCTCGCTCACGTGGATCGGCTTGTCTGTCGAACCCGTAACATCGGCATTCACTCGACGAGGTGAAATGATTGAAGCCTGTGCTAATGCACTGTCGAGAGGACTTTGTCCATCCAATTCGCTGCTCACAGTGAAGCGAACAGCGGAGGCATCCCCGCCTGTCATATCCACGCGACTGGGAGACTTGTATAACACAAGATTAACGCCTTCGGGCATCTTGCGTGGAACTCTTTGGGGGAGTGAACCGAGAAGCTTGTCCAGAGTGTAGGTATCCGGAATGAGTTGTTCCGGAGACGACGAAAGTCCGTATGAGACGTCTGGGGGAGGGGAACGGCTGGTGAGCTTGAGATCACCAGCGAGCAAAGCATCACTGCCTGGCAACGTAGATACCCGAGAAAGGGTTTCCACAAAATGGTCTCGTGCTTCTGAGGGCACATCACGAGGAGCAACAGACGACATCCTTGACTTTGGAAGAAGGACACGCGGTACAGCAGAAGCCACAACTGGAGGCTCTTGACGTATACTGGAAGGAAGGCGAACGACCGGCCGAAGAGCTTCTTTCTCGAATGGGACAATGCGTTGTGTGGGCAACAGCACACGTGCGTTTACTACTCCGCGAGTGTATGTCTTGCGGTGAAAGAGGTCATCTCGGGATAACGTCCTCACAGACATGTCCTTCACAGGGGGTACCCAGCATAGAATATCCATTGATGCCGGTGATGGAGGTTGCAAGAAGGCATCCATGCGCGAAGGGGGGACATCCTCGTGCTTGTAAGACTTTCTTGGTACTCTTACCGGGTATGCTCGCCAGGCTAAGGGAGGGGATATTGGCCGATCTACGTGACTCGTAGTTTCTAGCGATGCCAACGTTGCGTGGATCCTCGTATCCAATGGGAGCGCCGGAACGGGGGACTCATTGACGACCTTGGTGGGTGTCCCATGCGTTCGGGCTTCCTGCATGGCACCCAGTGCACCCATGATTCTGGACATGGTGTCATCCAAGGCGGACATAGCAGGCTCACGATATGCATGCTTGGTCGGGGATGTTGGCTGTACCGGATGCTTCAATGGTGCAGCCCCTGGTACTGACACCCGCGGGACAGGCGATTGTTCCATGGACGCAGTCTCATCTTGCAGGACGAATACTTCAGAAGGAAGGGTAGAGAAGCTTTCTGGTTCCGAGGTTATAGCATGCGGGACGCCGTTGACAGTAGGAGCAGCGCTTTTCGGTGCAACGGTTGTAGTCGCTCGCCTCCATGGGCCTGCATCACTCTTGTGATTGAGCGAGAGTGCTCGGTCACGGGTAGGGGGTGACTGCTCATTGAACCGAGATGTCTCAGGTTTCCCATGGACCAGCTGGCCCATCTCGCTGAAGTCCACCTCTTCGATGCCGTCCAAGGAGCCAATCGCCAAAACCTCCGGAATGTTCGACACGATAGGGGATAATGGCTTGTGAGGAAGAGGGATAGTGTGAACCAGAGGTGAAGGGGATTTAAGGGACGGTGCTGCGTTAGGATGTGTCCCGATTGGTGCGATAGGTTTGCTGGACCTCCATGAGTCTACCCGCATCGATGGTAGATCTGCTGTTGCCTCAACTGGTGCGGAAACCAAATCCGGTCGAGGGAGTACGTTCCTTGAGGCAGACGGCGATACTGGGGACTTAGGTCGTTCAATGTGCCAAAGTCCTCTTCGTTCTGACTCTTTCTGTTTCTCTCCTGCCGCTCTTCGCTCTTGCTCCGCACGTTCCGCTTCATTTCGCCGCTCCGCTTCCTTCTCTTTCTCCAATTCTGCTGCCTTGATTCTCTCCTCTAGCTCTTGTGCCTTCCGCCGTGCACGATCGCGTTCTCGTTCTCTTTCCTCTTCCTCTTCTTGGCGCCGACGCTTTGCCCGTTCGGCGGCAGAATGCATAGCCATCTTATGCAATTCGCCAACATCCACTCCGCTCGCCGGCAACCCAGGTGAAATAGCCGCGTCTGGGCTGAGCGACTTGAGTGAAGCCGAGTCAGGTGCAGTGGATATTGATGTTGCAAGGTGAGGGGGCGGTAATGTCGGGACAGGGAGGGGGGCATTCTGGGGAGAAGTTACGAAATGCGGAGGGCGGCCGGATCCGACGGCAGATAAAGGGGATTCGTGCGCCACGGGAGATTGTAATAGATGCGGTGGCAACTGTCGTGTCATATGGCCAGGCGAACCAATTGTACGTCCGGGGTGAGGGGGGGGCGGTTCGCGTGAAGGGTACGTCGCACTGCGTGGCTCCTTCTGCAGCAAGTGCAGGGTGTGCGGAGGAGCATCTCGCCCTGGGAAACCATGGTGATGTTCATCGAAACTTTCTCTTCGCCGTCCTGCTTGGTGTGGAGGAAGAGGCCGACCCCAAGGTTCCAGTCGATTGGAGCGCTCGTTGAATAATGTTCTTTGGCCTTCACCTGTTGGAGAGATCTCTGGCCCAGGTCGGGACACATCATGTGGAGGAGGTAGTGGTGCTGTACGAGGCCAGCTTCGATCGAAGTCGTCTGAGAAACGATTTTCTCGTGTTAAGGGGAAAGCACTAGCCGGTGGGCGACCCGTATCAGCATTCTCTGCTGTTTCCACCTTATACTGCCGCCCGTCACCAAACTCCACCTCACCAGCCAGGAAATCATCCTCCTCATCCTCCATCTGAGGAATAATTAGTATATGCCGTAAGAGAGCACTAGCATGCTTACCTCATCCCAGTGATGCGCATTAGGATCCAGGTGAACGCCGCGGAACGCGTCGGCGGACGTATCTGCGTGCGCTGGCGGAACTGCCTCTGCCTTGTGCGATGGCCCCTGTCTTGGACGCTTCCCTATGTCGTCGTCAATACATATACACCATACGATAACAGCACCGGACGCACCTCGAGCTGCCTCTGCTGCTGTTGGAAAATCGGCATCAACTGTAAACCCCGGCATTACTCCAATCGCAGGAACGGGCGCTGGGTGACCCCACACATTTGTCGGAACTGCCGGTGTTTTCTGTATCTGCGGTACCGGGCGCGGAGTTCGTGCCGCTGAGGGTGCCGATGGGACGGGGAGGGCACCTGGACTCGGTGGCGCTGCCGATCTTGATGCGGCAGCAGATGTTGCCAGCTTCGCTGATGCGGATTGTAGAACTGCAGTTTGGATGGTGGCATGCGGAACTGCAGGTGTAGTTGTGGCAGGTGTATGCGCTTGCGCTGATAATGGTGTTGCAGCAGGTTGAGGTGATGGTGCTCCAGAGGGTGTGCCACTTTTGTTCCATCCCGCTGCAGGTGTAGGCAGGGCAGGCGCCACCATCGTGAGTTTCGTAGTAACCAACCTTGATTGAGATTGGTTCGGTGTGACGGATGCGGGTCGGGCAACTGATGAGATATCAATTATGAATACTTCATCATATAAGAGCCAGAGGCGCACTTGTGGGAATGACCCCTTTCCCCGGGGCGGGAAGTGGAGACGGCGCGGCCGTCTTCTGGAGGAACTTCTTATTGATGTTGGCAGAGCTGACGAATTTCTTCGGCGGTCCCAGATGTGCTGAACCATGAGGGAAGAGGGACATGGACGTTGAAGCGTGTTCACTACCGATACTGGGTGTTTCGACCGGTGTTGATAACGTAGACCCATCATGGCCAGCCTCCTCGTTCGTATCTCCATGCCGCTCGCTGTGCTCGGTCGCGTCCCCGTCTCGTCCATTTGGTGTAGAGTGCGTATCGATCGACAGGTGTTTCCACACTTCCTCCTTTCCGCTACGCTGCTCATGCACAAGCGCGTCTTCCGGTAGCAGCTCGCGTTCATGTTCAGGACGTCTCTCTGACTCCACACTCTCTATTCCCGTCGGGGTCTGCTCGCTGGAAGTGGCATCATTCAATGCAGTAGCTTCCTGTTGGTGCTCGTGTTCTGGGTCATGACCCATGCTCTGGTCAGGGCTTGCTCGCTGGGTGACGCGCCGTGAAAGGTCGGGATCAGCCAGGGATGTGCACACGACTAGGTCGACAAGCCTCACCGGCAGGTATAAGGAAAGTACAAGAGCGAAACGGCGTCCCAGATATTCAGAGCGGTATATAGATATCTCAGTATCCTGTCTAATTGACTAGGAGTGAGTAAAAGTAAAGCAGTAAAGGTCGAGTTTGATAGTTGCCCAATTCCCCGACAAATTGAGCCTATAACAGCCCTCGGTGACTGAACTGCGGTCCAATGTGAATCACTGAGCGGACCTAAACTTTTAGCTCCGCGCTGCCTGACCCTTCTCATCTCTCCCAGCCACCAATTGAGAGCGCACAGCTGATTGGAGCAGAATGTAAAAAGGTATAATGAATTCCCTTTCGGTTTTAACACTGCATCATATACTACAGTAGCGCTACTTCTTCTGCTCTTCAGTCTTGGGCGGCGGAGGAGGCTTGATTTTGAATTGCTCAGGCTTAACATCCTTTCCATCGCCAACCATCTCCCACGGGCTGAGCCCATCCCCAAAGTTCCTGAGTAAATACCATAAGAATCGTAGTTACCACTCTTTTATCTCGCTTGTTACCCACCTGAAGGCTTGAGTCATCTGCAAGGGCTCATAGACAACACGCTTCTTCTCGTCGTCGTACCTGACCTCCACATATCCCTGAACAACGCGTCAGTATCGTCTTCCACACGAGGCGAGTACATGCCACTCACAGTCAAAGGGAAGTCCTTGCGGAAAGGATGACCTTCGAAGCCGTAGTCTGTTAAGATCCTCCGCCTGAGATAGAGTGAGCGCTTGTGGTTCCCCGACGACTGGAGCAGCATACAGATCCGGGTGATCTTGGAAGAAGATGCCGTACATGTCCCAGGCCTCTCGCTCGTACCTATTTCGGAATAAGTACCAATCTACCCTATCATGGAAGAGGAAACATACCAGTCCGCACCCCTGAAAACGCCCGTAGCAGTAGGCACAGGGTTGACCTCGTCCGCATACGTCTTCACCCGTATCCTCGTCCCATACTTAACACTCAACAAGTTATACACCACCTCGAACCTATTCGCCTTCGTAGGGTAATCGACACCAGCGATGTCCATGACAGACTTGTACTGGCACTGACTGTGGTCGCGCAGGAAAGTGAGGACGGGGATGACACCGGAAGGCGCGGTATACAGGACGAGCTCGTCCTTGTACACGCTGAATTGTTGGACGAATCTGGGAAGGCATTGGAGTAAGTATGCACCATATTTGTGCATATCCCCCGTGATGGGCGCATAGCGTGCTAGATAGTCATCGGCCCCGGCAGGCTCCTTGAACGGCGATTCGCTCGCTGGTTGACAGTCAGTACTCTTCCAGGCACACCTGATAACACAAAACTCACCTAATCTCCTAGCTGTGGTGGTGTACGCCGCCGCGCTCCTCAGCGCAGGTCTGGGTGCAAGCCGTGCCGCTTTAGCGCCTCGTAACAAGACTGCAGCGGCCCTCGATGCCATGGTGGTTCGTTGACACCGTCACATTTGCTTTGGGCACGTTCTAATTGGGCAATGCTTCTACACAGCCACTGATAGTAAGTATCACGCGGCATCTCCCGACGATAAGTGCAATCTATGCATGCATGCGACAAGGATTGCAAAGTTGTCATTGCATTTCTTTCCATGGTATAAATATGTTCTTTGAGGACAAAAAGGTTTGTGTAACGTAAGGAGGATTCATGGGACAAGAGGAACATTTTATCCGGCATGAGCCAGCTCACAAGCCTTCTCCGCGGCCTCGTCCAGATCGTCGTATGGGTAGATCTTCAAACCTGATTCACGGATTAGCCTAAAGCGCCTTGTCAGCGCGTATTCTAAAAGCCTGGGAAAGAGATACTCACGCTTTCGCCTCGGGCTCCTTTGTACCCTGCAGACGGACAACCAGGGGTACACTGAGGTTCAGTTCCTGCGTAGCCTTAATCACACCCTCAGCAATGTAGTCGCACCGCATGATACCACCGAAGATGTTGACAAAGATCGACTTGACGTTAGGGTCGCCGAGGAGGATCTCGAAAGCAGCTTTGACGGTCTCAGGGGTAGCCCCACCACCAACATCAAGGAAGTTGGCTGGGTCACCGCCGTGCAACTTGAGCACGTCCATGGTAGCCATAGCTAGACCAGCGCCGTTAACGAGGCAGCCGACGTTGCCATCCAGCTTGATGAAATTGAGGTTGTACTTTTGCGCCTCGACTTCAGCTGGGTCTTCCTGGGTAACGTCACGCAGGGCGAAGATGTCCTTCTGACGGAACTCGGCGTTATCGTCAAAGCCGAACTTGGCATCCATGCTGATACGGCCGTTAGGACGGACCGATATGTGCACATTTCAGCGATGTATGCTCACCAAAGCACAGCGCCATCCTTGGTCTCACCAAGAGGGTTGATCTCGATCTGGGTAGCATCCTTGTCCTTGAAGATCTTGTACAAGTTCTGGAAGATCTCCGCGGCCTGCTTCTGTGTCGACTCAGTCTTAAACCCAAGTTTCTTAGCGACGCCCAGGGCGACTTCGTCAGATAGACCATTCTTGAAGTCGATAGGGGTAGTGATGATAGCTTCCGGGTTCTCCTTAGCTACATCCTCGATGTTCATACCGCCCGAAGCGGAGGCGACGAGTACAGGCGACTCCGAGGCGCGGTCGTTCAGAATGGCAACGTAGTACTCGTGATCAGCTGTGCGGCGCTCGGCGAGCATGACCTGCAAATCCCCCATGAGCGACATTCAGCACAAGAGAACTAATAACATACAGCGTTGCATATCCTGCCCTTCTCACCAGTCTGCTTCGTGATCAGCTTATGACCGATCATCTTCTCCGCGATGTCCTCAGCCTCCTTTGCCGAGTCGACCATGTGCACACCGCCCTGGAAGCCATTTTCAAAGTGGCCCTTTCCACGCCCACCGGCGAGCACTTGAGCCTTGATGACGAGCTCGTTAGTTCCTGCTAGTTCGTGGTTAGCGGACTGCTCCTATCAGCGTAGAGCGCATACCGAAGTTCTTCGCCACGTCGAAAGCCTCCTGAGCAGACTTTGCAGGGATGCTCTTTGGGGTGGGCACACCGTACTAATAGGGCTTGAGATAGCATACATCAAGTCGAATATAAAATACGTACAGAGTTCAGCAGCTTGACAGACTGATACTCATGAATGCTAAGAAAGCGTTTCTGACCTGCGAACTGCCTCACTGTCAGTGGCAGAACCACGCACACAAAATCTGCACCTACACGCTTGATAGCGGGCGCGGCCCTCGCAGTGCGGAACATGGTGCTGCTGGATGATGCTGGGGATAAAGGTCGACGACAGCAAGTCCGTGAGATGTACTGGTTGGGTTGTGGATGAATGTTGTGGGGTGGGCTCGGAGAGGGACTGTAACGGAAACGGATGCGGTCACGTTCGAATGACGCGCGGAAGGGTACGGGTGCTCAGCCCCTTGGAAGAAGTTCAACAACGACGAAATATTTCACTCATCTTGCTGGCAATAATTGCATGCTGCTTCAGATGCGGGTGTGAGAAACACAAGGACAGTCGCTTATTCATAGGAAGTGCTGTCACGAGTTATCGAGTCGAGGAGCCCTATAAACTCGGAGGCGATCCAGGCACCACGAGATGCCACAAATTACAGCACATTAAAGGAGGAAGATTACCCAGATTTATTCCAAATAACGGCATGCTGAACAGACAGCTGCGCTGCCTTAAAAGACGTGCAAAAGTCCGTTGTAGGTTACTGTAGAAAAGGGCTGAGGAAAGAATTCGTCTCCGCCGAAATCTCCGGCCCGTGCTCACCCTGAATCTCTTGATCGATGGATAACGATCGTATATTCCACTATCGAAGAAAATGACTGTTACTCAGCATTGTATCATATGGTGGTTGCTTCTGCACTCAAGGATGATCTTCTCTTGATTTGCATATTTTGGGAGAAACAGTTCTTAGTCTAGCTTGCACTAGAATCAGATGGGAAACACACGAATGAATGGGGACTCACGGCGAACGTGCTCATAAAGTGAACCTAACGGGATCAGGGGCAAGGGATCGGCCGCCCTTAACAACAACGCGCGACTCATCCCAATTAATGCTCGAGATGAGGCATAACGTACTGACGAGGTGATCATTCTATCAGGCTGGTTGAAAACGCAGCTGGTATGTGTGCGAGGTTGATGCGTTTCATGGTGGATGCCAAGCCTTGTTAAGCGGAGAATTCTGATATGTGAGAGAGTCGGAGATGTTGGAATAGCCTTTTTCGCCCGAAAGGGCCCACCTTGACGACACACCCTCGCCGTGGCGGAGTTTTCCCCGAAGCGATCAGAGAGTTGAATTAGGGGGCAACCATGTGGGTTCCTGACGTTCTAAATGTTCCCGACGGGTTGATAGCCACATCAAAATGGAGAAGGAAAGAGAGAGGGTAAAATGACACCTGGGCAGAGGAGGAGTGTCGCTTCCTAGGAAAAGAAGCCGAACACGCGCTTGCTTCGGATGCATTCCAGTAAGAAAATCCCAAAAGGCGCATACACAGAGACACCAGACACCTCTATACCTATCCCACCTTAGACAAACGCCGACCCAAACACACTCATTTGACAGGTCAAGGACGAGACCCATCCCATTCCCTTCATTCTCCTCCTCCTCCTCCTCGACCTCGCTGTCCTTCTCTCCTCCGTCGGCGTCACTTACTCGTTACACATCCTCTTTCCCTTTCTCCCCTCTTCTACCCCCCCTCTCCTCCCATCACAAAGCTGGAGCTTCACTACGATTGACCTGGTAGACGATCACTTGCAGTCATGCACTCCATCCGACCGTCTCCCAACCCCTCAAGTGATACGCTCTCAGCAGCACCTCCTCTGACCTTTGGCACCTCAGCCGCGTCTTCGCGTTCATCCTCGCGTTCAGTGCACACCCTTCGCGCAGTTCATCGACCGCGAGACGCAGATCTAGACAGCGATTCTTCGAGTGCAGGATCGGATATATCTGCGCGACTTGCCCCACCGAATGTTAAAATCCCGCTGGGTGATGCAGTCGAGGGCATTCGTCGTGAGGTGCGGGAGATGCGAAGTGTGTTGAATGGGACGGCAAGCGGGCGGACAACCCCAAAACGACGGCGAAAAAACATGAGGAGTGGTACGGATGGGGAGAGGGAGAGGCCCAGGGGCGCCTATAGCGCGCTCGGGGTGAGGAGTGCAGATGAGAAGAGCTTGCTCCAGCGAGAACTGGAAGAGGCCAACGTAAGTACTTTCAACACGATGTTTTCTGATCCGTCAACCAAGTGACTATTCACAGGACTTTATGACACACGCGTCTATCGACTCTCCCATCATTGGGTCGTCCTCATCCTTCATGTCTGACTCCTCCGCACCGGCATACCCTTACCATTGGGCAGGCAACCCGTACCCCTCTACATATACCGACATCCCGCCTTCTCCATCCCCATCTCTCCACTTCAGCACCTCTTCGTCCTTCCAGTCATCCCAACATACCCCGCATACATCTCTCACCTCCTCCGTCTACCCACTCTCCACAAGCAGCACGAACAACACGCAAACAAACACCTACACCTACACCTTCAGTGGCATGTCCTCTCCCACCTCGCCGCTGTCGAATGGAACGTACCGCACGAACAGTCTCGCCTTTTCCGGGCTGTCTCCCTCTCGCAGTATGCAGTATTTGCCGTTGTCACCCTCCATGTCAGGAAGTGCGTCTGTGCATTCTCAATCACTCGATTCGGCCGCTGGTGAAGATCCAGACGATGTGGCCTATCGCCTCAAACTGCTAGTGCAGAACCGATACTACCTGCCATCCCCGCACGATAAGCCTGCCGTGAAAGAGCTGGGTGGACTCAACGTATCTGCCTCAGGTGGTATTACCAATACGTCTGTGGGGTCTAAGCCAAAATCTCCTGGCGGAGCATTGCGGCAACTCTTTGCTCCGAGAGCGCGGTCGAACACCTCCCTCAGTTCAGGTTCGGGTAAGTCTCCCGGGGGCCCTCCTGCTCAAGTGCCCCTGCCACAACAAACCAACGGTATTCGTGCCTCTCGTTCGCAAGTGTTCACACGTGCTGCAGCCGGTCCTGCTCCTCCACCATCTTTGGCTGTCCCTGGGACCTTCCCTCGCCGAGCATCTTCGCCAGCTATCACAGCGCCTCCCACGTCGAAGACCCCAGAACCAAAAGGTCGTGTCATGGTTATCAAAGAGAAAGTCCCGGATCTGCATCGCGCAGCTCGGGAAGCCCGTCTACGGGAGGAAGAACGCGGTCGAGCGCATCCAAAAGGCATGACGAGACGCGAGAGAGAGCTCCTAGAACAGACGCACTCGTGGGAAGTCGACCCGACAGAGGAGGTCGACACTGCCCCTCCGGCGCTGAAAGACCCCGTCACTGCGAGAGTGGTAAAAGTGCCACATGCCGCACCACCACCCACGAGGCTACCACCGTTGCCACCCCAGTCTCAACCTCAGCCTCGGCCCCAGCCCCAAGCAGAGGTTCAGCCAGTTGGGTTGGGCATCTCTACTGCACCACCTGCCCCTCCCAAGCCGGAGAGTCAGGCCAAAACATCCATCATCGCGGAGTCAGAATGGGAGACGGAGGAATCGGAGTACGAGCCTGCGCCCGCACCTCGTCAGCCCGTCGAGATCGATCCCGAAGAAGCAGCATGGCGCCGGGCGCTTCTGCACCAGGCTGTTGGTCTGAGCATGGTCGAAGCATGGCCGAATCGCGTCATCGCGGATGAGACGGAGGACAGCTCGGCCTGGGAGACAGAGGCGCCCATCCCTGTCCCTGTCCCAAAGCCGGTTTCGCAGAATCAGAATCCGGCTAAACGGCAATTGGGCCAAGGGGCGTATGGAGGGTCGAACGTCGACTTGCGCACTACTCGACAACGCACGCCCAGTCAAGCATCGGTTTCTGCTGCGTCTTCTGCGAGAAAGTCGGTGCGCAGGGCTACCAGTCAGCCTTCGTTGGTCGTTGGTTCTCCACCTAAGATGCCATTACCCCCACTTCCGATTCCTCCTGTACCGACGCAGATCAAGCCTGTGGTGCCTCTGTCCGCCCCAGCAGTGCTGCTTCCCTCCGTGGAAATAACCTCCAAACCCGCCTTACCGACTGATGGGATGGCGAACATCATCCAGAACGGGTCGCATGTCGAGTCCAACTTCCCCACGCGGCAGAGCTTTGACAGCCTCTCGATGTATTCTGGAACAGATGGAGAGAGTAGGAAGAGGGATACCATCATCGCCCTTCCAAGAAGTCCCATGCCGATGCTATTTCCTACCGGTCCAATGTCTCCGGGCCATGGGAGGACGATGAGTGGGAGCACCGTGTCCTCTTTTCGTTCTCCATTGAACGAGAATATGGAGGGCAGGATAGGACCTACACCTCCTTTACGCTCCACGGTCGACACCCTGGCTGGATCCCAGCCAGCCTCGCCACGTGCGCGCTTACCGTCTTCCCCGGGTACCCTGCAGAGCGCTGGAAGCTTTAGGAAGAAGCCTGCACCTCTCGTACTCGTCGCACCTGACACCACTATCTATCCATTGCCTCGTGGTCCTTTGCATCCTGCCCTGCAAAAGGATGCCCGTCCTTTGCAAGAAGATGGCCTGTTAGATGTCCCTACTCAGAAGATGTCTATCACGCCGAGCTCGATTGGCCCGTCGCTAGGTCACGGATATCCATCCACTGCGCCGCACGATATCCACCACTTCCCCGTCAATCGTGCTGCAAGCCCGGCCATGTCCAACTTTAGCATGCCTCCCGGTATCCCCCGTGCCTCGAGCACATTCTCGCATGCTGATACAATATCCCTTGCGCCGTCTAGCAAGTACCACTCGTCTGGTGCGACCACGTCTCCACTAGATCAGTATGGGTTTGATCGTCGGCGACCGATCACCAATACCCCCGTCGAGCCGCGGTCTGCCTCTCCTTCGGCCAGATCATTCTTCTCGAGATTTAGAAAGGATTCGCACAAAAAGGCCCGTATACCCGGCACTACGCTCGAGATGCTCAAGCAGATGCCGGCATCACAGTCCTCCGTCAACATCGCTCTGACTCGCACTGGCGGCATCAGCAGCGAGAATGTTGCTCTTGTCTCGAACCAAAGCGGGCACAGTGGGAGCTCTGATGCGGGCGTGTCACCTATTGGCATGACGCAGAATACTCCTACAGCAGCTTGGACACGATCCCAGCAGTCCGAGGATCCTCACGTAAGGCGACTGGATGGGCTGCTTGCACAGCATGTCGAGTCCGAGCGGGAGAGGATGCGACAGATTGCCAGTGGGATGGGTGCGCGCGCTCAGGCTGCCCCTCCTACCCGATCATAATCGTCCCGTACGACCGGGTGCATACCCCCCACGGCTCTATTCCAAATATTCAACCACGTCGATACCCAACGTGTTCGACTGTTCCCTATTGTTCGTCTTCGCTTATTTTGTATCTCTCTGGAATTGGGTGTATAGTATACATATCATACGAAACGTCTTCCGTATTTGATGTTTGTTGACAAGCCTCCCTTTGAGCGCTGCGTATTGGGCCGGGAGGGCCGTTCTTGTCTTTATTCTGTTTTGTTCTGTTCTGTTCTGTTGGGGCTTGTATGAGCGCCGTCTTCGGCCTCTGGGAGGCTAACAACGGACTTGCGCAGTGCGGCCCGCAAGCCTGTCCATTGTGTAGCACGTACAATAAGAAAGAGTTATCGAGGACCGTGGTGTCGTCCCATTTTTTCACACATATTGCATCCGCTTGAGCACAGCGACTGGAAAAAGGAAACGACAACGACAAGGAATCCGAACTTACCATACCTGCTCCAGACGCTTAATGATAACGTATTCTTCTCTCGAAAGTGTTTTCTACCGTATAGTCCATTAACTGTATGACTAGAACAATTATGACTACAGATTGCATGTAGCAAGTGTGCGGTCTGTCAATGTCAGTGACTCGACCAAGGTCCCAGGACTGCGCGGAGCGCCCTTCTATAGTATGCAGGTCGCGCTAGACGAGGCACAGTAGGTCGTTTTGTTGCCATATTTTCGCGGGACATCGCCAAAGGTCGAGCGAAGTCATTCTTCATTCACGCACAAGATTGCCTCCGATTTCACACGGCTGAACACCTCTGCATTTCCGTAAGACCAACTTATAACAGGCCCGCCTTGTTACAGGAAGATCTAACGGGGATACCCTAAGGCTTATCCTTCAACCAAATATTTGGCAGGAACGTCCTCGACTTCCACGGCGCCAGGTTTTTCGGGGTTCTTCCATTCAACCCTTTTATACGCCTTCGAGAAAAATGAGTCCAAGTTAGAAGCATACAGGGGAACTTCACTGACCGGCTTCTTCTCTGGACCTAGAACAGTTCCATGCTTCTTCCCGTCTTTGGTTTTGACCGGGGTACCTCTCCGGAATTCATACTATCCGGGTCTTTCAGTGATCCTTTTCCGGTCAGAAAAGCACAGTCACGCACTTTAATATGGTCATGTCTAGCGGCAAGCACGGGCTCAAATTCTTCCTCATTATAGGACCGTGCATATAGCTCTGTGGCCAGGTCGGCAGTCGGGATGTGCTGCAGAGACAATGCGGGGGAATCATTGACATAGTGAGTAGGTGCAGGACAAGCTGTGACAAGCAACATCGCAGAAGAGACCGACAATTGAATAGCAAGGTTAGGGAAGATCATCTTGTTGTTGAGACAGTGTTAGAATTGTGTTGTTGAGATGGTGTTAGAATTGTGTTCTTGATATGGTGTTAGAAGGTTGAATAGGTAGTGGGGTGTCTGCTAATAAACAAAGAGCGTGGTTTGAGGAATGTGTGAAGACCAGCTTAAGGCAAAGTGGTTCTCAACTGCCATCCTTTTATACCCAACCAGGTCAATAACTTCATGGAACAGCTTTCATGTGCTGGTGAGTAAGTGGTCTGTATATGTACTCAATGCTATTGAATGGTCTTTTGAATGTGGTGTCATGAATTGCCTTGGCAGGTTTCATCTTTCATTCAAGACAGAAGTAATTTGCCCTTGACACTGAATGGGTTTTGAATAGATGCTGTCTAGGCAATGCACAAATAAGGTCAGATTAGCTAGTGATGGCAGTGGTGTCATCCCACTCACCACATGTCAGGGATACCTGCCTGAGGGTCTTCCATGAGACCTAGCACTGCCTCGCTTGGGTTTAGGGTAGGCTCATTAGGTGTCCTGTCCTGAGAGTCAGCAAGGGGGTTTTCCATGGAGTCTCCTAGGCTATCCTAGGCCATGTTGTAGGTTAGCTCAACACTGTAGAAAGAATGTAACAAGGGAGACCAATGATGCAGTCTGCTCCAGGGCAGGGTGCTAGGGTGGCGCTTCCCCCTGTAAAACTTTTTGCTGCCACTCTTTGGGCTGTTCATTGTTCAATGTGGTTTTGTTTGTCCTTGCTTTGCTGTTGTTTTCTGGGTGTTGTGGATGGACTGCATGTCTGACCCAGCCCATGTTTCCCTTCTGGTGCCTGATATGGATGCTCCAGACAGACCTTTGCCCTGTAACAAGAGGAGAAAGCACAAGAGTGATGTGATGAAATTGCGCAGCTATATGGGTTGGCTTGAGAGGTGCTGGACCAGGGGCTTGGGGGATAGTGGTTTGTCTTGCTATACTTTGGGTTGCATCTCCTGTATACTCACATGACGGATAGATGTTCAACTTATTCCCTCCTACCTGGACCTGTTCATCAGACATCCTTCCAGCAATGCAGCTGTCTTGGATTCTCTCACGGCTGCCTTCTTGCACAACCCCCTTCCTACACCCATTCCCTGTGCTCCTGAGACTGGTGATTGGGTGTACAGGGTCAATCCAGCCCAGCCTCTACCCAAGGGAGTGACACTAGATTGTCCTCTCTTTCAAGTTCATGATGGTGTTCCGTCTCAGCATCTGGACACCTTGCTCAACCTCACCAAAGACTTCTACTCAAAACTTCCCAAGTCTTACCTAAGACAGGAGGAAGAGTTCAGTTGCTCATCAGTACCAGGACTCCACTTGGGTGTTTGGAGAAGATCCAGCCCAGTGCCTGCCTTTAGCAGAGATTT